>NC_091202.1:35132708-35170208 GCF_040958095.1 Procambarus clarkii
TCATTCACATATATCAGAAACAGTATAGGTCCAAGGACTGAACCCTGCGGGACTCCACTGGTGACGCCTCGTCAATCTGAGACCTCATTCCGCACAGTGACTCGCTGTCTTCTGTTGCTTAGGTACTCATTTATCCAATTGAATACCTTCCCTTTCACTCCTGCCTGCATCTCCAGCTTTTGCACTAGTCTCTTGTGTGTACTCGTTACTGTGTTTGACTGTGTGACTGAGCATGTGTGTATGACAACGCATATATGCGTGGACGAAGCTGGAAAAAGTTCAGAGGTATGCCACTAGGCTAGTCCCAGAACTAAGAGGCATGAGTTACGAGGAAAGGCTGAGAGAACTGCACCTCACGACACTGGAAGACAAAAGAGTAAGGGGAAATATGATCATTACTTACAAAATTCTCAGGTGAATTGACAGGATAGATAAAGGTAAATTGTTTAACACTGGTGGTACGCGAACAAGGGGACACAGGTGGAAATTGAGTACCCAAATGAGTCACAGGGACGTTAGAAAGAACTTTTTCATTATCAGAGTAGTTAGTAAATGGAATGCATTAGGCAGTGATGTGGTGGAGGCTGACTCCATACACAGTTTCAAATGTAGATATGATGGAGCTTGAGAAGCTCAGGAACCTGTAAACTAGTAGATTGGCATTTGAGAGACGGGACCAAAGTGCCAATAAGCTCAACTCCCGCAAGCACAACTAGGTGAGTAGACACACACACACACACGCAGGTCACACCCCAAGCTCACGCAAACGAACAGAGGTCACGCACATTCCCTGACTCATGTATACCCGCCCCTCATGTCTCTCTCTCTCTCTCTCTCTCTCTCTCTCTCTCTCTCTCTCTCTCTCTCTCTCTCTCTCTCTCTCTCTCTCTCTCTCTCTCTCTCTCTCCCCCCCCATGTACACGTGAATTCAATATGAGTAAGCACAAGCTGTAGTGGAGATTCTCCTTTTAATGTTTTATCTCCACAACTGAGAGAACCGCAGGATGTGTCAGAGATGGAGGGATAAAGCAGAGGAGAAAAGGAGGGAGAGACAGAGATAGGAAAGAGCAAAGAAGGAGGAGGAAAAGACACAACATCTGATTTTTTACTAATTCTGGAGAATTAATTTTTTTTTTTTTTACCAATGATAACTTTACTCATGTATCCCCCTAATCTCTCTTTTATCTTCATATTTTCGATAGTTCTTCAATTTCCATTTCCATCGTTCTCTCATCTGTTTGTTCAGTCATTCAATCATGTCACGGTTCAATAGTTGAAGCGTGTCTGGGTTTATTTCAGTCGTCTCTTGGTCTGTCGTTTAGTTATTCAAGTAATCGCCAAACAAGCAAGTTGCTTGCCCAATCGTTTAGTCAATCTGTCATTGGAATCACCAAGGCAAAAATCGTTCAATGATGAACTGATCAATTACTAAGTTAATCGTTCATTCAACAATAGAGGTTGGGCACCATTCGTTTCCCCCCCCCCCCCCGTCCCATCCCAAATCCTTATCCTGATCCCTTCCCTGTGCTATATAGTCGTAATGGCTTGGCGCTTTCCCCCCCCCCCCTGATCGTTCCCTGCCTCAACAGTTCAACTAATTTAATTGTTCAGTGGATTTATCAATCCATATATAACATTGTTCACAACCGTTTAGCCAAATAACTTTTCAGTCAATTGATGAACTTTTAAAATTATAATCACTAATTCAATAAACAATTATTCACTAAAATATTCATTTAGTCAATCAATCCTGAAATATATTAGAAAGGCAGTAAATAAAAAAAATTCATCAAAAAAAAAATCATTCATCAAAATCATCAAAATTCCTAAAAAATGACTCATCATTCAACAAATTAATATACTTAATAATCAATCAACTAGTGTCGTTGAATGTTAGGTATAATGACCCGTTTAATATCTAAATGTTTGCATGATTGTTTGATCTATCAGTTGTTTAATCATAATTTTTGTCAATAATGTTCCGAGTTTAAGTGCTAGTGATTGATGCTGTATCTTAGGCACCAATGCTTCGTTACATCAATGACATCAATATAGACAGACGAGGAGTCACAATAACGTGGCTGAAATATATTGTCCAAACCACACACTAGAAAGTGAAGGGACGACGTCGTTTCGGACCGTCCTGGACCATTCTCAAGTCGATTGTCAAGTCTCACAATCGACTTGAGAATGGTCCAGGACGGACCGAAACGTCGTCGTCCCTTCACTTTCTAGTGTGTGGTCTGGTCAACACATCAATATATATACACTTCCACCGGGGATGTAAAATACGATGCAATGAAGGGATAAATGAATAGGATTATTTTTTTATATTTTAATTAAAACAACAAATTAAATTTTTATGCTTGAATTAAACTGTCAGGCGCGGAGTTATGAATTTAATTTCTTCTTCTTTTAAGTTATTCTTCACTCACACAAGAATATGCCAGGATGAGTATGCTGACATCCAGGACTTGTTTGTATCACTCCCTCACAGAGAATAGGTTCAAGTCACCGAACATAGTTATCTTGAGGTTATCTTGTGGTTATCTTGTGGCTATCTTGAGGTTATCTTGAGGTTATCTTGCGGTTATCTTGAGGTTATCTTGAGGTTATATTGTGGTTATCTTGTGGCTATCTTGAGGTTATCTTGAGGTTATCTTGCGGTTATCTTGAGGTTATCTTGACGTTATCTTGAGGTTATCTTGAGGTTATCTTGTGGTTATCTTGAGGTTATCTTGAGGTTATCTTGTGGCTATCTTGAGGTTATCTTGTGGTTATCTTGTGGCTATCTTGAGGTTATCTCGTGGTTATCTTGTGGCTATCTTGAGGCTATCTTGTGGTTATCTTGTGGCTATCTTGAGGTTATCTTGAGGTTATTTTGCGGTTATCTTGTGGTTATCTTGAGGTTATATTGTGGTTATCTTGAGGTTATCTTTAGGTTATCTTGTGGTTATCTTGAGGCTATCTTGAGGTTATCTTGAGGTTATCTTGTGGCTATCTTGAGGTTATCTTGTGGTTATCTTGTGGCTATCTTGAGGTTATCTTGTGGTTATCTTGTGGCTATCTTGAGGCTATCTTGTGGTTATCTTGTGGCTATCTTGAGGTTATCTTGAGGTTATTTTGCGGTTATCTTGTGGTTATATTGTGGTTATCTTGAGGTTATCTTTAGGTTATCTTGTGGTTATCTTGAGGCTATCTTGAGGTTATCTTGAGGTTATCTTGTGGCTATCTTGAGGTTATCTTGAGGTTATCTTGTGGTTATCTTGAGGTTATCTTGTGGTTATCTTGAGGTTATATTGTGGTTATCTTGTGGTTATCTTGAGGTTATATTGTGGTTATCTTGTGGTTATCTTGAGGGTGTATTGAGGTTATCTTGAGGTTATCTTGTGGTTATCTTGAGGTTATCTTGAGGTTATCTTGAGGTTATCTTGTGGTTATCTTGTGGTTATCTTGAGGTTATCTTGAGATGATTTCGGGGCTTAGCGTCCCCGTGGCCCGGTCCTCGTTCAAGCCTCCTTTTTGTTACACATCCCCCAGGAAGCAGCCCGTAGCAGCTGTCTAACTCCCGGGTACCTATTTACTGATAGGTGAACAGGTACATCAGGGTGAAAGAAACTCTGCCCCTATTTGTATCCGCCTCCACCGGGCATCGAACCCGAAACCTCAGGACTACGAATCCCTCGCGCTGTCCACTTACAAGTAAGTAGGACTTACAAGTCTTACATAACAAAACCAGAGACTATCTGGACTATTGAGGCGGTCGGCCGAGCGGACAGCACGCTGGACTTGTGATCCTGTGGTCCTGGGTTCGATCCCAGGCGCCGGCGAGAAACAATGGGCAACGTTTCTTTCACCCTATGCCCCTGTTACCTAGCAGTAAAATAGGTACCTGGGTGTTAGTCAGCTGTCACGGGCTGCTTCCTGGGGGTGGAGGCCTGGTCGAGGACCGGGCCGCGGGGACCCTAAAGCCCCGAAATCATCTCCAGATAACCTCCAGATCTATCTGAGAAGGACCAAAGGTACTCCGTCTATCTATCTCTCAACACTAACTTTGATTTAGCTGACTGTGGCGCTCTCTGCCAGATTTCTATATCATGCAGTATTGCATCTCTTCTCTTTACCTGTTCATCAACATGTTGTTGACCAGACCACACACTAGAAGGTGAAGGCACGACGACGTTTCGGTCCGTCCTGGACCATTCTCAAGTCGATTGTCAGATAAGACAATCGACTTGAGAATGGTCCAGGACGGACCGAAACGTCGTCGTCCCTTTACCTACTAGTGTGTGGTCTCGTCAACATACTTCAGCCACGTTATTGTGACTCATCGCCTGCGATCAAACATGTTGATGATTTCGAGAGTCCTTCTACTCCCCACAACCTGTAACCTGTGGCAGGTCTTCCTTGGTGATTGCCTTGCCTGTCAGGCTGCTTGTGTCCGCAGCCCGAAGACCCACATACCTGTCACCACCGATCTGGGACCGCCCACATGTACAGCGACTCCATAATGTTTGTGTGATATAGGTAGTTTCTCTACTGTAAATGTGTTTATTAATATCGGTCTTAAACTGTGAACTTTACCATTTGCTAGATATCGACAGTAAAGATACACAGACTCATGTCCCCGATAAAACCAATAGAGTTACTGTGATTTGGGATTTCTCGAAATCTCCCCTAACCTAACCTAAAAAAAAAAAAAACCTTTGGCAGTGGTGGCTCGACGCCTTTTCTACATAATCTTCCTTACCCTGAAGTCTAATTTTCATCCCTAGATAATATTTCCTCGATGTGATCAATGTCACAACAGAGGGAAACTACTTTGACCACTTACAATCCCACAGGAGAAACTAACTGCTGTGCTGGGTTCTGTGTTACTTACAGGAGTAAACAGGACAAGCAAAAAATGGCATCACAGATCAGTCTGTCACCTCGAAGACCTTCATCTGCTTGAGCAAGCCCGTGACCTCCTGCCTGTAGAGAGGTTACCTCCCTGGGAGGATGACTCGTGTAGGATTATCATCAATGAGATGGCAACGAAAAATTCAACATGATACCTCAAGAAATGAGGCACAAATATCTTGAGGGAATTTGTAAAGAAGCAGGAGATGAATTAGATCAAATCTACACTGATGGGTCATCAAATCTTGTCAATGGCAGAGCTGGTGCAGCATATACTGTATGCTGCAGCAGTGTATGCTTCAACGCGGAAATGAAGAAAAAGAAAAACTATGCCTTTTAAACGCAAGCAGAGCTGTCATTGTTATGGCATTAAGATTCGGTGAACGAAACACTAATGTTACAGTGATCTGCACTGATTCAAAAGCAGCACGACAAAGCCTAAGTAAAATTCGGGCTAAAAATCTTGCGATAGTCGCTGAAATCAAGAGAGCTGTGAGGGTACTGACCAATCAGGGAAGAGTCGTCAAGTTTCTGTGGATCCCCTCCTATGTTGGAATATGTGGGAATGAACGAGCAGATGTGCTGGCTGCTGAAGGCGCTGAAGGAGACCATATTGAATACTTCATACCCAAGACTCTTCTACAAATTAGAGGTAGCGTCAGGCAATATCACCGTGACAAGGTAACTGAGGAAAAGTGGATAGAAGCATAAATCGGCGAATCTGTACGCTGGTACAATGTGGTTGCAGCTGGCAATCCCAATCTTTGTGGACGAAGAGGAGGTGGTCGTGGGAGACAATCAGTAATAGCGAGAATCAAGTTTAGATACAAATATCCATGGAGATTCGGGATGGAAACAACAGTAGAACAGCGGAATTGCAGAATCTGTGGTGAGAGTGACGGACACCGCCTTGACCACTATCTCTGTGAATGTGAACACCTGAGGGACATTAGAAATATGTGTAGAATAATGAACCCCACATTGTTTGAGTTAGGAAAATACCATTTTGTCAAATATTGATACTGTTTTTAAAAGATTCCCCCATTTTGCACCCGCAAGATAACGTAAGATTTTAAGGGTCGACAGATGTCAATCTTCTTGTTTGAGGAGCTGTTCACTTGCGACAGTTAAGCAAGTCCCAGCTGTGTCTGGGTACAAGTGACAGGATGAACAACCCAGCGGGTTTTCTTCCTATTGGGGATTGTTGTACACGCTATTATGGCGGTGTGTCCACTCACAGGATGAGTGGCGCTGCCCAATACTGTCACTATGGCGGTGTGTCCACTCACAGGATGAGTGGAGCTGCCCAATACTGTCACTATGACGGTGTGTCCACTCACAGGATGAGTGGCGCTGCCCAATACTGTCACTATGGTGGTGTGTCCACTCACAGGATGAGTGGCGCTGCCCAATACTGGCATTATGGCGGTGTGTCCACTCACAGGATGAGTGGCGTTGCCCAATACTGTCACTATGGCGGTGTGTCCACTCACAGGATGAGTGGCGCTGCCCAATACTGTCACTATGGCGGTGTGTCCACTCACAGGATGAGTGGCGCTGCCCAATACTGGCCTTATGGCGGTGTGTCCACTCACAGGATGAGTGGCGCTGCCCAATACTGTCACTATGGCGGTGTGTCCACTCACAGGATGAGTGGCGCTGCCCAATACTGGCATTATGGCGGTGTGTCCACTCACAGGATGAGTGGCGCTGCCCAATACTGTCACTATGGTGGTGTGTCCACTCACAGGACGAGTGGCGCTGCCCAATACTGTCACTATGGCGGTGTGTCCACTCACAGGATGAGTGGCGCTGCCCAATACTGTCACTATGGCGGTGTGTCCACTCACAGGATGAGTGGCGCTGCCCAATACTGTCACTATGGCGGTGTGTCCACTCACAGGATGAGTGGCGCTGCCCAATACTGTCACTATGGCGGTGTGTCCACTCACAGGATGAGTGACGCTGTCCAATAAACTCGCCCCTCGGGGCAAAATTAAAATTAAATTAAATTCCTTCTGCCGTAGCGCTGATCGTCCGATCTTCCTTCATTGAAATCTTGACGATTTCTCTCTTATTTCTTCTCACCAACTTCACAGTAACTTCAACAAATACAAAGGCAAATCCCTCTCTTGCTCAGGAATAGTTACCCAAATCCTTCTCTCGCTCATTAACGGGAACATAAATCCCTCTCTCGCTCAGGAACGGGAACATAAATCCCTCTCTGGCTCAGGAACGGTAATATAAGTCCCTCTCTCGCTCAGGAACGGTAATATAAATCCCTCTCTCGCTCAGGAACGGTAATATAAATCCCTCTCTCGCTCAGGAACGGTAACACAAATCCTTCTCTCGCTCAGGAACGGGAACATAAATCCTTCTCTCGCTCAGGAACGGTAACACAAATCCTTTTCTCGCTCAGGAACGGTAACACAAATCCCTCTCGCTCAGGAACGGTAACCTAAATCCCTCTCTGGCTCAGGAACAGTAAGATAAACCCTTCTTTATAAGGAGCAGTGATGTTAACCTTTCTAACTCAGGAACGTAACCTAACTCTACTTTCCATTCACCTGGGCTTTAGGAGACTCGAACCCTGGACCCCATGTGTGTGAGGGCGAAGCTCTATTGACCGAGCTATTGAGTAATTTTTTTTTTGTTATAAACTAACTCTAACTATGTATTTAGGTTCTAATTTTTTTTGTGAGGCGTGGTTGTTCGTGCCTCTGGAGTACCCTAGACTCCGTATATATAATATATATATATATATATATATATATATATATATATATATATATATATATATATATATATATATATATATATATATATATATATATATATATATCGCAGGCACTTATATAGCGAAAGATAAACTACATCAATTAACCTCAGGCATTGCTATACAGTCGTAATGGCTTGGCGCTTTTCACTGACAGCTCCTTCCCCGGCCAGCACTTGAACCAGCGACTCGTGGGGCAGCAAACTGAGCGCCCAGGACAGAAATATACGCGTTACAACTCCTCCACAAATCAAGCATAAACACAACCCTCCCTCGCCACCAGGGACACACCGGGCTCACCATAGCCCGTGCTACTTGGAACTTTGTTCCAAGTAGCGAATCTTTAACAACAACAACAACCAGGGACAAAAACAACACACAAGCTCCCAAAAAATCCTGAGAGGGGGATTTTTTTAAGGTTTGAATATATATTATATATATATATATATGCGTAATTTATTCATTCATGTGGACACACTCACGTGAGAAATGATTTATGTGGTGCATATATTAAAGATATTAATTAAAAAAAACAAATTTATGTGCGCGCTGAAGATTGTCAGAATTTGGTTTTCTTTTCGTGTTTTGTAATTCACGTTTTCTGTTATTTCATCCAGGGGTTCTGTGTGTGTGTGTGTGTGTGTGTGTGTGTGTGTGTGTGTGTGTGTGTGTGTGTGTGTGTGTGTGTGGAGCCGGTTGTCTGAAGTACCCTTATGTTGGTATATATATATGTCTTTAACGTCTATGACCCCTCATAGGATTCGAACCTAGGATACCAGGGGTGGTATCCCAATCGCCAGCACCTGAACCATGACCACTGCACCAGCGATCGTCTGTAAGTGTTGGTTGATCATGGACCCTATCTGAAACATGACCAACCAACACCCGACGACCTCTAGCGGCCTAGGTTCGAATCCTCTGAGGGGGGTCATAGAGTTAAAGTGATATAAGGGACTTGAGGAAACTTTCAAGATTTGCTCATTTTTATACAATAAGAAAGAATGTATCTTTGTTTATTTTGATCAAAAGTTGCAGGCCACACGGATGGGGACCTTCATCCCTCATCCAAAATTTGCATAGGGAATGGTCAGAGGTCTGGGATTAACATAGGCTGGTCAGAGGTCACCAGAATTCAAAAGGGAACAGAATGCCAAACCCACGTGAAGATTTTTGCCTCTATATCCGCCAGCTACACCGCTAAATATTTTCAAAACAATTTTTTTTCCGTGTAGTAATATGCACCATTATTTGCTGCTCGCGTGAAAATTAACATAAATTTCCTGCGGTCATTAATTTGCCCGTACTTACATAGGAGTCTCAAATCTTTACGAGAGTAAGGGGTAACTATTCTTTAGTTACCCCTTATTTACCAGAGTAAGGGGGTAACTATTCTTTAGTTACCCCTTATTTACCAGATTAAGGGGTAACTATTCTTGTTTATTTTTTTTTTAGTATTTCACACCATTCAGCTTCTCTCACCACCAACTCATTCGTCAATTATGTTTTATATACGAGAGACAGACAGAGGCACAGACAATAGATAGATGGATTGATATATAGATGGATAGATAGATAGGTCGATGGATAGATGGGAAGATTGAAGGTTAGATAAATGGGTTGATGAACATATCGATACATGGATAGAGACAATGAGATAGACAGATGAGTGGATGGATGGACAAATGAATTGATGGGTGGATTGACAGATAGATGAATGGATAGATAGATGGATGGATGGATAGATAGATAGACAGCTGAGCATTTGGATGGATAGACTAATAGATGAAAAGATAGATGGTTACATGGATCGATAGATTGAGAAATTGATGGATGTATAAATGGATAAATAGAAGGGTAGTTAGATGGATAGATGGAAAACAGATGGATGGGTAGATGGATAGACACATGAATATATGAATGGATCGATGCGTGGATAGATGTATTGCTAAGTAGATAGATGGTTAAATAGATGAACGGATAGTAGTATAGATAGATGGACAGATAGATAGATTAATGGACGATAGACAAACCCCGGACCACGCCGGGTACACCTTACACGTACTTTGAACATTTTTCGAGGAACGTTTGGGAAACGTTTCCTTTCACCTCATGCATCTGTTCCCCTCCCTAGCAGTAAACAGGTACCAGGGAGTCAGGCAGCTGTTGTGGGGTTTTCTGACAGCTTAACAATCTCAAGCTTTGACAGGATACACCACCGAGGGTCCTCAGCATGATAAACAAACAAACTTGTAGATGTATTAATTCAAGCTTCGGAAATGATGCGGAAAATTGAAAATCCCGAATGGGTTACCGTAGAGTTATTTTCCGACGTCTGATAATGGAGTTGGAAGATTGGAAGATAAGTGAAGCGAATCACGTGGGCCGAGCTGCTTAGGAAACGAATCTCTACGGGAAAGACAAGATTGGGAAATCACAGGGAAAATCTGAGTGATTAGCTGGTGATTAGATTAATTAAGATTAATTAATTAATTAATTAATCATTCAGATTAAAGTTCCCAAACACCTATATATTTCTAAATCAAACCCAGGCTTCGTCGAGGGCAAACAGACAAGGGACCAGATTCACGAAGCAGTTATGCAAGAACTTACGAACCTATACATCTTTTCTCAATCTTTGGCGGCTTTGTTTACAATTATTAAACAGTTAATGAGCTCCGAAGCACCAGGAGGCTGTTTATAACAATAACAACAGTTGATTGGGAAGTTTTCATGCTTGTAAACTGTTTAATAAATATAACCAAAGTCGTCAGATATTGAGGAAAGACGTACACGTTCGTAAGTACTTGCGTTGCTGCTTCGTGAATCTGCCCCGCTGGCTTACGGCTGCGGGTGCAGGCTTATGAACGCGCTGTCAGCGCTGGAGAGGTCGCAGTCACACACACATCACTCCAAAACGCAGGAAAAAATTGCACCTTTGCACGCCAGGGCTCCCAATAGTCCTCTCTCCCTATAGTTCTTTGGCTGAAAACCAACCTCTTCGCACGGGTCTAAAATGGATTTCAAGTTTGTTTTTTTGGGGTCAGGGACAAGGGTAAAACAGAGTGAGGCCGGTGACTATAGTCAGGGGGAAAAAATAAAAATTTCACAGGTTACAGAGCAGTATTCATCCATCTTACAAGTGGCTTTCGATCCCAGCTCTCATCACATGGCATGATGTGGTGACAGTGTGCAGGAACCAGCTCATCATGAAGTGTTCACCAACCTCCTTCTTATGCCAAGCTCGTTAAAGCGGCAGCAATCTCCCTCGTCCCCCCCAGAGGCATTCATAAGTATTTAAAGTACGTGGGTGAAGCTTTTACAGAATTGAGGTTCGAACAGAGGTCGCCAGCGTGGTACTGTTCGAGAAAGGTTCGAACGTCATCAGTTGTGAGTTGTGAGTAAACCGTTGTTCATGGTTGGGTTCGGCTGCCGCTTGAACGAGCCTAGCCTGGGGGACTGGTTGCCTCTCAGTATATCCATCAGTCGACTAGAAATTATACACCCATACATGCCCTTCAGTCTACCCTCCACACACTCAATATGTCCTCCACACACACATTGTTCCCTCCGCGTACACACACACACACACACACACACACACACACACACACACACACACACACACACACACACACACACTCAAATCTACCCTCCAGACTCCCAAAGATTCCTATTCACTCTCATCTTCCATCAACAAGTCTCACTCTCTAGATATCCTCCCTAAGAGATTCCAACACTTTCAAAGTTTATTTTTGCATTCCAACACAGTCTAAACACCCCTGGCAATCCATTCCCCCCTTCCCACCCACCCCCCATCCCCACCACCACACAATGGAGGGATTAACTGGATATTTCAACCATTCCGTAACCCTTCCTGGAAAACCTATTGTGTGTGGTGTATGTGTGTGTGTGTGTGTGCTTGTGTGTGTGTAAGAGTGTGTTTGTGTGTGTAAGAGTTGGTGTACTCACCTATTTGTACTCACCTATTTGTGCTTGCGGGGGTTGAGCTTTGGCTCTTTGGTCCCGCCTCTCAACTGTCAATCAACTGGTGTACAGATTCCTGAGCCTACTGGGCTCTATCATATCTACATTTGAAACTGTGTATGGAGTCAGCCTCCACCACATCACTGCCTAATGCATTCCATCCGTTAACTACTCTGACACTAAAAAAGTTCCTTCTAACGTCTCTGTGGCTCATGTGAGTACTCAGTTTCCACCTGTGTCCCCTTGTTCGCGTCCCACCAGTGTTGAATAGTTTATCCTTGTTTACCCGGTCGATTCCTCTGAGGATTTTGTAGGTTGTGATCATGTCTCCCCTTACTCTTCTGTCTTCCAGTGTCGTAAGGTGCATTTCCCGCAGCCTTTCCTCGTAACTCATGCCTCTTAGTTCTGGGACTAGTCTAGTGGCATACCTTTGTACTTTTTCCAGCTTCGTCTTGTGCTTGACAAGGTACGGGCTCCATGCTGGGGCCGCCTACTCCAGGATTGGTCTTACATATGTGGTGTACAAGATTCTGAATGATTCCTTACACAGGTTCCTGAACGCCGTTCTGATGTTAGCCAGCCTCGCATATGCCGCAGACGTTATTCTTATTGTGAGGGCTTCAGGAGACAGGTTTGGTGTGATATCAACTCCTAGATCTTTCTGTCCGTTTCATTAAGTACTTCATCTCCTATTCTGTATCCTGTGTTCTGTATCTATTCTGTATCTAAATTCTGTTCTGTACCTATTCTGTTCTATTCTGTATCCTGTGTGTGCTTGTGTGTGTGTAAGAGTGTGTTTGTGTGTGCTTGTGTGTGTGTGTGGCTTGGCCAGCGTGAGATGTGTGGCAAATGTACCTTGTGTGGGGAATTCTACTTGGGTTTGTTTCTCAGTGCTTGACTTGTTTAATCACTTGTATGTCATGATTATTATTCTCTCTCTCTCTCTCTCTCTCTCTCTCTCTCTCTCTCTCTCTCTCTCTCTCTCTCTCTCTCTCTCTCTCTCTCTCTCTCTCTCTCTCTCTCTCCATTCTCCCAGAGCCACTCTGCCTTTGCTTCTCCAAATCACCTCAACACAATAAGCCACCACGAAAATTTGTCGAAGATAATGTGGACACGTCGCCGTAACCTCGTTCAAAAGATTGGCTGCCTACAGTCACACAGACTCGTTAGTAACTTCCTCGTGCGCTGCAAATTAATGAAACTCGTGAAAGTTATTAAACTTGACTCTGCAAGATGGGAATTATGTAATAAAATTGGTAATTGTTTGATACCACGTGATTGCAATTATCTCGAACTAGAGTCTTTTTTTTTTTAGCTAGGCTGGAAATTTGGGGGGGGGGGGGTTGTTCTTGTGATGCGTTTGTTTCTGTGTCTTTGTGTTGTTCTCTGTTTGTGCTTGCAAATCGAGAGTGTGTGTGTGTGTGTTTAAGTGTGTGTGTGTTCAAGTGTGTGTGTTTAAGTGTGTGTGTTTTTAAGTGTGTATGTGTGTGTGTTTGTGTTTGTGTTTGTGTTTGTGTGTGTGTGTGTGTGTGTGTGTGTGTGTGTGTGTGTGTGTGTGTGTGTGTGTGTGTGTGTCTGTGTGTGTGTGTGTCTGTGTGTGTGTGTGTGTGTGTGTGTGTGTCTGTGTGTGTGTGTGTGTGTGTGTGTGTGTGTGTGTGTGTGTGTACTCATCTAGTTGTGCTATCGGGGGTTGAGCTTTGGCTTTTTGGTCCCGTCTCTCAATTGCCAATCAACTGGTGTACAGGTTCCTGAGCTTATTGAGCTCTATCATATCTACATTTGAAACTGTGTATGGCGTCAGCCTCCACCATATCACTTCCTAGTGCATTCCATTTACTAACTGCTGACTCTAAAAAAGTTCTTTCTAATGTCTCTGTGGCTCATATGGGTACTCAGCTTCCACCTGTGTCTCCTTGTGCGTGTACCACCCAAGTCAATAATCTGTTCTTGCCTACCCCTGTCAATTCCACTGAGAATTTTGCATGTGGTGATCATGTCTCCCCGAGCTGTTCCTGCCTTTCAGCGACGTAAGGTGCAAATCACGCAGCTTTCCTCGTAACTCATGCCTCTTAATTCTGGGCCTAGTCTAGTGGCATACCTCTGAAATTTCTCCAGCTTCGTCTTTTGTTTGACAAGGTACCGGCTCCATGCTGGGGCTGCATACTCCAGGATTGGTCTTACATATGTGGTATCCAAGATTCTAAATGATTCCTTACACAAGTTTCTAAAGGCAGTTCTAATGTTAGCCAACCTCGTATACGCCGCTGATTATATTCTTTGAATGTGGGCTTCAGGAGACAGGTTCGACGTGATATCAACTAGATCTTTTTTTCTGTCCGTTTCCTGGAAGACTTCGTCCCCCATTCGGTATCCTGTATCAGGCCTCCTGTTCACTCCGCTTTTATTACCTTACATTTACCTAGGTTGAACTTTAGTAGCCATTTGTTATACCATTCCTTCAGTTTTTCTAGGTAATCTTGTAACCTCTTGCTTTCTTCCTCGGTCTTAATCCTCCTCATCCGCAAACATTGAGAGGAACGAGTCTATACCCACTGGGAGATCATTTACATATCAGAAATAGGATTGGTTCAAGGACTGAACCTTGTAGGATTGAAACCTACTGGAGTTACAAACCCAGAATTGGTCTCAGGTATGGTTACCATAAGGTGGTTACCTTGAGGTGATTTCGGGGCTCAGCGACCCCGCGGCCCGGTCGTCGACCAGTATACAGATGTTATACAGGTATATGATGGTATACAGAGTTCTGAATGATTCTTCCTGCTGATTACTAAAAGCAGTATCCGCCAAACACACATCGAAATTACGACGTTGGTACAACGTTCGAACAAGTTTTAACACCTCCTAACCAGTTATAACAACCAATATAGCAAGTTGTAACAACGTTCTAATACGTCATAAACACGTTAAGCCAAGATGTAACAACTTTATTACAAGTTGTAACAAGCGGAAAATAGAGACAGTTTCGGTTTGTGTTTCCAGGGTAGGCGCCAGTTCCTGTTTTTCTGTGCGGTCCTCAGTTTCCATTACTTCATTATTTTGAACTTTAGTAGAACTTTATTGGCCACTTTTTGGGGCTATTCCTTCAGATATTCTTGGTTATCTTGATATTTTTTTGTCTTTCACTATCTTTATCCTTCTAATTTGTGTATTATCAGCAAACATTGAGAGGAATGAAAGTCCTGAAATGGGTGAGATTCCGTTGGTAACAATTTGTCGCGTTGAACTCTCTCTCGCTCTCTATGTCTGTCTTCTGTTGCTTAGGTACTCCCTTATTATCCGTGTTTCTCTAACCTGTTTACAAGTTTCACCTGTGGGACTATGTCGGAAGTTATTGATAATAATACAAAATAATAGGCGTGTTTTGTACTCACCAATGTAATGGTGAGTATTATATGTACTCACAAGACTTGACTCACCTAGTGGGCGTGTGGGGATTGAGCTCAAGTTTTTGGGTATCGCTTCTCAACCTTGACTCGCATGAACAGGTTCTCAAACTATATTTGTTCTGTTATATCTGCATTTGAAGTTGTGTGTTATCTGGGTTGTGTGGTGGGTTTGTAATTGTGTGTGTGTGTGTGTGTGTGTGTGTGTGTGTGTGTGTGTGTGTGTGTGTGTGTGTGTGTGTTTGTGTGTGTGTGTGAAATTAGCTGAGTGTAGTTATATAAGTGTAGTTACAGGATGAGAGTTGTGCTCGTGGTGTCCCGTCTTCCCAGCACTCTTTGTCGTATAACGCATTGAAAGCACTGACGGTTTTGGCCTCCACCGCCTTGTCACTGAACTTGTTTCAGCAGTCTACCATTCTGTTAAAAAAATTAGAATTTTCTAATATTTGTTCTGCATCACATGTTCATTGTCAGTCTGTCTGTCAACTCCACCTGGGTGTAGCCAGGAAAGCAAATCTCTGGCTGGTCAGAGATGAGCGTGAAGATAGAACATTACACGATAATAAACAATGAACAACCCAGCGGGTTTTCTTCCTATTGGGGTGTGTTGTACATGCTGCTATGGCGGTATGTCCACTCACAAGATGAGTGACGCTGCCCAATACTGTCACTATGGCGGTGTGTTCACTCACAAGATGAGTGACGCTGCCCAATACTGTCACTATGGCGGTGTGTTCACTCACAAGATGAGTGACGCTGCCCAATACTGTCACTATGGCGGTGTGTTCACTCACAAGATGAGTGACGCTGCCCAATACTGTCACTATGGCGGTGTGTCCACTCACAGGATGAGTGGCGCTGCCCAATACTGTCACTATGGCGGTGTGTCCACTCACAGGATGAGTGGCGCTGCCCAATACTGTCACTATGGCGGTGTGTTCACTCACAAGATGAGTGACGCTGCCCAATACTGTCACTATGGCGGTGTGTCCACTCACAGGATGAGTGGCGCTGCCCAATACTGTCACTATGGCGGTGTGTCCACTCACAGGATGAGTGGCGCTGCCCAATACTGTCACTATGGCGGTGTGTCCACTCACAGGATGAGTGGCGCTGCCCAATACTGTCACTATGGCGGTGTGTCCACTCACAAGATGAGTGGCGCTGCCCAATACCGTCACTATGGCGGTGTGTTCACTCACAGGATGAGTGACACTGCCCAATACTGTCACTATGGCGGTGTATACACTCACAGGATGAGTGACACTGCCCAATACTATCACTATGGCGGTGTGTCCACTCACAGGATGAGTGGCGCTGCCCAATACTGTCACTATGGCGGTGTGTCCACTCACAGGATGAGTGACGCTGCCCAATACTGTCACTATGGCGGTGTATACACTCACAGGATGAGTGGCACTGCCGAATAAACTCGCCCCTCGGGGCAAAATTTAAATGGAAAATAAATAAGAGCACTTACAGAAGTGTAGGTCCTCACATGCTCAAGTCAATCCCTCATTCACTCAGCTCCTAGAAGGTCTGAACAACCATAGGCTCTCACTCGGTGGTCTGGCCTAGAAGTCATGCTATCTCACTACACAACCACCTTGTATATGGTATGTATCCTGATCAGCCCCGTGGCAGTCCGCGTCCCAAAACAAGATCTGAGTGGCTGGCTTGACTTCTGATCGTCATTTGATAGAAAAGACAGTCTGGCTAACAGGCAGACACTCTTACAAGACTCACACTAGGTCCTGTAGCGTGTACTACAGGTCTTGTAGTACACGCTACAGCTTTGTAGCGTGTACTACGGCTATGTAACTTGTACTACGGCTATGTAACTTGTACTACGGCTATGTAACCTGTACACAGAATGTTGGGCAAGAGATGTGGACGGTGGCTTCAGAGTGGTGCTACACACTGGTATTGGTTTGGAGGTGAACTTGTTCAACACAGTTTCAAATGTAGATATGATAGAGCCCAGTAGGCTCAGGAATCTATACACCGGTTGATTGACAGTTGAGAGTTGGGGGGACCAAAGAGCCGAAGCTCAACCCCCGCAAGCACAACTAGGTGAGTACATGTTTGGGCTTTTCACAGGTTGGAGTGACGAATATAGTTGTAGCTACAGTCTACGATCTTCCTTCTTTTCTTTCGTCTTAAGGCGTGGATTAACTCTGGATTAGTGGATTATGGTTTAGTTATCATCTCAAGATAACCTCAAGATAACCTATAGTTGATTTACAGACAACTGAGATGACTTGAGAACAGGACAGACACAATCGACTTGAGAATGGTCCAGGATGGACCGAAACGTCGTCGTCCCTTCACTTTCTAGTGTGTGGTCTGGTTAACAGACAGACAACGGCTTTCTGTATCTTTAATTATATTGATGAAGTAGATATTGCAAGATATATATTGATGAGGTATGATATTTCAATATATCTATTGAAGTAGATATATTGCAAGATATTGTAATCAAAAAGTTACACTTTTCAAAGAATTTTTGCCTCATGCTCGAACCCTCGAGGGGTTTCCGGCACAGCTTCGCCACGTAATTCTCGAAATTAATTTCAGTGTGGGATTCAAGGCATTTTGCTAGGAATTTTCGATGAATTTGGGCACTGTGGTAATTTTAACAATGGTCTTAGATGATGTGTTTCTAATTAATGGCCGGTAACCATCTCTCTGTCTCTGTCTCTCTCTCTCTCTCTCTCTCTCTCTCTCTCTCTCTCTCTCTCTCTCTCTCTCTCTCTCTCTCTCTCTCTCTCTGGGGGAATGGTGGATGGAGAGAGAGTTGCAGAAAGAGACAGATGCTTGTATATAGCCTAGCCTAGGAGGCCTGGTCGACGACCGGGCCGCGGGGTCGCTGAGCCCCGATATCACCTCAACGTAACCTCAAGGTAACCTCAAGGTAGCCGTGTGGTGTGCAGGAGTGGATCTTCATCTTCACTATTGTCTTCAGTGTATATACTATCTACATCACCATAACCATCTTTCACTGCTTTCTATCTTCGTCACTGTAACCCGAATGAATTCTGTTCATCGTTTTCCAGTAAATCATGAAAATGTGCAGGCACATACCTCGGAGGTAATTTAGAAACTCTATGGAAAACACATCCACAAATTCATTTCAGACTTCATGAAAAAGGGTTAAGAGGCAGCTGTAACTTATAAGTGACACTAGGGATGATCCCGACCGACCTATGTCCGACCTGTACCCCATTCCGTTTACCCTGCAAAGTTGAGTGAGGCTAGCCATAAGCATATTACCTTTGAACAGACAAACTGATCTTCTCTGTTATAGATAGAGAAGGATGATATAAGTTTAGCTTTAGAAAACGTCCTGGGTTACTTTATGTATCGTTTTGTCTGAGATATTTTCAAGTGGTGCATTTTGTAGATCTCAGATTGTAAAGAGAGTTACTGACAGCTGGGTGGACAGCGCTTCGGATTCGTAGTCCCTGAGGTTCCGGGTTCGATCCCCGGTGGAGGCGGAAACAAATGGGCAAAATGTTTCTTTCATCTTAATGCCCCTGTTACCTAGCAGTAAATAGGTACCTGGGAGTAAGATCCTGGGGGTGGAGGCTTGGTCGAGGACCGGACCGCGGGGACACTAAGCTCCGAAATCATCTCAAGATAACCTCAAGAAGATAACCTCTATCCACCGTCCATTCACCATTCCCCCAGAGAGAGAGAGAGAGAGAGAGAGAGAGAGAGAGAGAGAGAGAGAGAGAGAGAGAGAGAGAGAGAGAGAGAGACAGACAGACAGATGGAATGAATCACATATATAATTGGACACACACCAAGAACCTGTCAATCACAAAATAACTGTGATAACAAAACCGTCTTGGTCGTCTAATTTTCAACAAACTTAAATAAACAATTTGTAAAAAAAAAAAAAAAAAATTCAAACAGGCATTTATAACCAACAAAAGTAAATAAAAGAATACAACACTTTATATCCCAAAAAAGCAAAATTACCACCAATACAAATTTTGCCTCTAATTAGCAAATGCTGTTAAACAATTTATGGTCAAAATTTGCCGAACTAATTTCGTACGTTTCAAATTGCATATGCAAATGAAAGCGACAGAGAGCTGACAATGCAACAACATGTAATTATTATTTGTTTATGTAATGGAGTGAATTTATATGATGGAATTTTGCGTGTAAATTTTCTCTTTCTGCGACTCTCTAAAACTTAGCAATCAGCAGCCACGAGAGCTGAAGTATGTAGGGCTCCAGTAGCTGATGTAGGGCTCCAGTAGCTGATGTAGGGTTCCAGTAGCTGATGTAGGGTTCCAGTAGCTGAAGTATGTAGGGCTCCAGTAGCTGATGTAGGGCTCCAGTAGCTGATGTAGGGTTCCAGTAGCTGAAGTATGAAGGGCTCCAGTAGCTGAAGTATGAAGGGCTCCAGTAGCTGAAATATGAAGGGTTCCAGTAGCTGAAATATGAAGGGCTCCAGTAGCTGATGTAGGGTTCCAGTAGCTGAAATATGAAGGGTTCCAGTAGCTGAAATATGAAGGGCTCCAGTAGCTGATGTAGGGTTCCAGTAGCTGAAATATGAAGGGTTCCAGTAGCTGAAATATGAAGGGCTCCAGTAGCTGAAGTATGAAGGGCTCCAGTAGCTGAAATATGAAGGGTTCCAGTAGCTGAAGTATGAAGGGCTCCAGTAGCTGAAATATGAAGGGCTCCAGTAGCTGAAGTATGAAGGGCTCCAGTAGCTGAAGTATGAAGGGCTCCAGTAGCTGATGTAGGGTTCCAGTAGCTGAAATATGAAGGGCTCCAGTAGCTGAAATATGAAGGGCTCCAGTAGCTGAAGTATGAAGGGCTCCAGTAGCTGAAGTATGAAGGGCTCCAGTAGCTGAAGTATGAAGGGCTCCAGTAGCTGAAGTATGAAGGGCTCCAGTAGCTGATGTAGGGTTCCAGTAGCTGAAATATGAAGGGCTCCAGTAGCTGAAATATGAAGGGCTCCAGTAGCTGAAATATGAAGGGCTCCAGTAGCTGAAGTATGAAGGGCTCCAGTAGCTGATGTAGGGTTCCAGTAGCGGAAGTATGAAGGGCTCCAGTAGCTGAAGTATGAAGGGCTCCAGTAGCTGAAATATGAAGGGTTCCAGTAGCTGAAGTATGAAGGGCTCCAGTAGCTGAAATATGAAGGGCTCCAGTAGCTGAAGTATGAAGGGCTCCAGTAGCTGAAGTATGAAGGGCTCCAGTAGCTGATGTAGGGTTCCAGTAGCTGAAATATGAAGGGTTCCAGTAGCTGAAGTATGAAGGGCTCCAGTAGCTGAAGTATGAAGGGTTCCAGTAGCTGAAGTATGAAGGGCTCCAGTAGCTGAAGTATGAAGGGCTCCAGTAGCTGAAGTACAAAGGGCTCCAGTAGCTGAAGTACAAAGGGCTCCAGTAGCTGAAGTACAAAGGGCTCCAGTTCCTGCTATATAGCAAAGACGTGACAACAATTAACCAGAAGTACCAGTCCATGTGAATCTTGCCACTGCAGGAGGACAGGTTAGCGGTGAAAGATCTGGATTAGCGTCCTCGTGTTTACAAATCTTGTGATTACACTGTGGTGCTGTAGAGGCAAAGCTCTGCAGTGACCGCATATGTACACTTAAGAGGGCTCTATACTGACGGTGAGCCGAGCAAGAGGGCACATTACCTGCCAGGGGCTCTAAAGTTGAGCTCTATGATAAAAGCAGAGGGATCCACCCACTCAAGAGAGCTGAACATTTGATATAACTGCCTGCTAGTGGGGAACAATGAGCTCTGTACCCGCCTAATTGTGCTTGTGTGGGTTGGGCTTCGGCTCTTGGGTCTCATCTCAGAGCTGTCAGTCAACTAGGGTACAGGGTTCTCAGGCCTGTACACCATCCTGTACACAATCTGTACACAGATTGGGTTCTGTCTGTGGTTGGATATCTGTGTATTCTGGTGAGCTAAATCAACGTGTGCCACAGATCAGTCTATTCTGACAGTTGTGATGCTGACAGGTGAAGCATAATGGCACTCTATAGGCAGCTAATTTACGATCAATGAAGCATATTGCGGTTGACTGGCGCTGAGGGCTAGGGTCTGTAGCTACTGCTGAGGGCTAGTGTCTGTAGCTACTGCTGAGGGCTAGGGTCTGTAGCCTCTGCTGAGGGCTAGGGTCTGTAGCTACTGCTGAGGGCTAGGGTCTGTAGCCTCTGCTGAGGGCTGGGGTCTGTAGCCCCCTGCTGAAGGCTAGTGTCTTTAGCCTCTGCTGAGGGCTGGGGTCTGTAGCTCCTGCTGAGGGCTAGGGTTTATAGCCCCTGCTGAGGGCTAGGGTCTGTAGCTACTGCTGAGGGCTAGGGTCTGTAGCTACTGCTGAGGGCTGGGGTCTGTAGCTCCTGCTGAGGGCTAGGGTCTGTAGCTACTGTTGAGGGCTAGGGTCTGTAGCTACTGCTGAGGGCTAGGGTCTGTAGCTACTGCTGAGGGCTAGGGTCTGTAGCTACTGCTGAGGGCTAGGGTCTGTAGCTACTGCTGAGGGCTAGGGTCTGTAGCTACTGCTGAGGGCTAGGGTCTGTAGCCTCTGCTGAGGGCTAGGGTCTGTAGCCTCTGCTGAGGGCTGGGGTCTGTAGCCCCCTGCAGAAGGCTAGTGTCTTTAGCCTCTGCTGAGGGCTGGGGTCTGTAGCTCCTGCTGAGGGCTAGGGTTTATAGCCCCTGCTGAGGGCTAGGGTCTGTAGCTACTGTTGAGAGCTAGGGTCTGTAGCTACTGCTGAGGGCTAGGGTCTGTAGCTACTGCTGAGGGCTAGGGTCTGTAGCTACTGCTGAGGGCTAGGGTCTGTAGCTACTGCTGAGGGCTAGGGTCTGTAGCTACTGCTGCGGGCTAGGGTCTGTAGCTACTGCTGAGGGCTAGGGTTTATAGCCTCTTCTGAGGGCTAGGGTCTGTAGCTACTGCTGAGGGCTAGGGTCTGTAGCTACTGCTGAGGCCTAGGGTCTGTAGCTACTGCTGAGGGCTGGGGTCTGTAGCTCCTGCTGAGGGCTAGGGTTTATAGCCCCTGCTGAGGGCTAGGGTCTGTAGCTACTGCTGAGGGCTAGGGTCTGTAGCTCCTTGCTGAGGGCTAGGGTCTGTAGCTACTGCTGAGGGCTAGGGTCTGTAGCTCCTTGCTGAGGGCTACGGTCTGTAGCTACTGCTGAGGGCTAGGGTCTGTTGCTACTACTGAGGGCGGGGTCTGTAGCTACTGCTGAGGACTAGGGTCTGTAAACCCCTGCTGAGGGCTAGGGTCTGTAGCTACTGTTGAGAGCTAGGGTCTGTAGCTACTGCTGAGGGCTAGGGTCTGTAGCTACTGCTGAGGGCTAGGGTCTGTAGCTACTGCTGAGGGCTAGGGTCTGTAGCTACTGCTGAGGGCTAGGGTCTGTAGCTACTGCTGAGGCCTAGGGTCTGTAGCTACTGCTGAGGGCTAGGGTCTGTAGCTCCTTGCTGAGGGTTAGAGTCTGTAGCTACTGCTGAGGGCTAGGGTCTGTAGACCCCTGCTGAGGGCTAGGGTCTGTAGACCCCTGCTGAGGACTAGGGTCTGTAGACCCCTGCTGAGGGCTAGGGTCTGTAGCCCCCTGCTGAGGGCTAGGGTCTGTAGACCCCTGCTGAGGGCTAGGGTCTGTAGACCCCTGCTGAGGACTAGGGTCTGTAGACCCCTGCTGAGGACTAGGGTCTGTAGACCCCTGCTGAGGGCTAGGGTCTGTAGACCCCTGCTGAGGACTAGGGTCTGTAGACCCCTGCTGAGGGCTAGGGTCTGTAGACCCCCTGCTGAGGGCTAGGGTCCACAAATGAGGCAATCTCACCGTAAACCTGGACGATCAGATGACCAAAGCAAACATCAGAAGATGGTGAAACGACGTTCCTCGTTTCACCATCTTCTGAGGTATGGTTTGGTCATCACATCTTCAGCCACGTTATTGTGACCCCATCGTCTGCACCTGGACGATCAGTGGACGTGCTTACGGATCACAAACAGTTTCAGTAGGGGGGCCAGAGCAATTAATATATATATGTGTGTGGTTTCTAGATACCTCTTTTAATCTCAGTGGGTGCCTGTGGGTTAGGCCTTATCCTCTAGCAAGGCAGGCGAAGCTGGGTCTCGATAAGGCGTTTGTGCTCCTGTCGACACTGTAATCAAACCCTCTGCCATATTCCTTCTTTAAGAACCAGAGATAAGAGATACAAGTGGGAGCTAATAGGAGATGCATATAGCTAAAATGCAAAGTTAAAATATGGGTTCTGGTAGAACTCCAAGGGGGGCAGTTAGATCTCACAGAATTCTATACTAATCGAACATTCCACACTAGTAGGCATCCATCAGTCTCAGGAGACTATGGAGTTGCGCTCTGGTGTCGGCCTGGTCTGGAGTGGCCTCACCAGGGCGCAAAGCCAGGGTAGGTTGATACGGGGGAGAAGCTGTTACCCAGGCAGCAGGTCCCCCCTCTCCACGGCGCTGAAAGTCTCCAACGGAAAGGCATACACTAGGGGCTACATATTCTAGGACGGGGTCTAATATTGGATGTGTTCAACGGTACGGTGTCCCGAAGGTTGCCTGGATCTGGTTGGTGTAGGCATCACGAATGTGTAACTGCAGTGTTTATGCTGCTGATGTTGTCCTGTTAATGTTTACTGCCGGTGGGAGTCGTTATCTTGAGGTTATCTTGAGATGATTTCTGGGCCCTGTTAATGTTTACTGCCGGTGGGAGTCGTTATCTTGAGGTTATCTTGAGATGATTTCAGGGCTTTTTAGTGTCCCCGCGGCCCGGTCCTCGACCAGGCCTCTACCCCCAGGAAGCAGCCCGTGACAGCTGACTAACACCCAGGTACCTATTTTATTGCTAGGTAACAGGGGCATAGGGTGAAAGAAACTCTGCCCATTGTTTCTCGCCGGCGCCTGGGATCGAACCCAGGACCACAGGATCACAAGTCCAGCGTGCTGTTCGCTCGGCCGACCGGCTCCCGGTTTGGATTTCTTCAAATCTCTTAAACCTTCTGTAGTTCTAATATTTTTTTTTTTATTTCGACTTGTGTTGACTCTAAGACATCTTCATCTACGTCTGTTATTTCATATCATACAAATAGCTGTTTTTTTTAGATCGGTTGTTCTTTATTTGGTCGAAGGTATCTTGAAGAATGCATTAGGTAATCGTTCTCTGTTCTAATTCGTTTCATCTGTTTTGTATCGTTTACAAACATTTTCTTTGATCCAACTCATTCAGTTTTTTCAGTAACATCAGAAACAACAAATGGATCTAACCCTAATCCTTGGGGAGTTCTGCTTATTAATCCCCTAAATTTTGAGCTCTGTTTTCTGAGTATTAATCTCAGACTTGTGTAAAATACATCTCTAATTACTCCATTTGTATCTCAAGCTTTAACAAAATCCTCCAATCCGATTTAGGAAGAGACATCAGCATACCTTTCTCTTTCTCCCTGATCTGTGCCATCATACCTTGAGGTGGTTACCTTGAGGTGCTTCCGGGGCTTAGTGTTCCCGCGGCCCGGTCGTCGACCAGGCCTCCTGGTTGCTGGCCTGATCAACCAGGCTATGGTTGCTATCATGCCAAAGAACTCGTACCAGCTTTACCAGACAGGACTTCTCTTTCGCTATTCTGTGTCACATTGTTAGGAGATTTATCCTTACTAAGTTATCCACTACTCTCTCCTTACTAAGATTAATCAAGACGGCAGTAGAACATCTATTAAGATGTTCAAATTAAGTTCAAATTAAGATGTTCAAATATTAAGATGACACCATTTGGTCACCACTTGGTCCGGGAGACATCTCCCGTCACGCAGGGTGCAGTTGCGCCTCCACAGATCTCCAGTATCATCTTTTGATACTGGTAATGGCTCGAAAGGGCCACCACTTACGGGCTATTCATGCCCGTGCCACCTCTTGGGTGGCTTTATCTTCATCAACCAATCAATATTAAGATAAACAAATCCACAAGGGCCGTGACGAGGATCACAGGATCACAAATCCTCGTCACGGCCCTTGTGGATTTGTTCATTTGATGCATCACGTTAGTGTGATCTCTGTGTGTGTGAACATCTATTAAGATACAGATTACACACGTCAGTGATCAATTCTGTTGTTAGGAACTAATTTCTATCACTTTAAAAAAGGAGCATATGACATTAGCCGTCCTTCTGCTGTTTGGTAGTTCTCTCATTTCACGTGAGGGAATATTGTACATTATTATAGGGCATTAGTCTTGTCGGAGTTGTAACACGCTGAAGAAATCCTCAAGGGCCGTGATGGGGATTCGAACCTACGTCCGAGATCATCCCAGACGCTGCCTTAATCGACTGATAAGCTACGACATGGTCAAAGGAGTTGAAACCAGATGTTGTCCCTAACTTACGTGAATCCTGCAGCCTCTCCGAGACACAAACCAGGGTTATTTGTTCACTTGATACATCACGCTATTGTGATTTTTGTGTGTAATGTTGTAACACGCTCCTCTGACATGTGTGTGTGTGGGGGGGGGGGGGGGCGGGGGGGGGGGGGCGGGGGGGGGGGGGGGCTCTATAGTCTTGATCCGCAGATTTCATCTGTTTGTTTAATTCTTCAAGCAGCTTCTTGCACTCCGATGATGTTAACTTCCATGTGCTTAGTCTTCCGGTTAAGAATATCCTCCTCCTGCGAGACCCGTCCCATCCCAGATCCTTATCCTGATCCTATCCCAGGGCTATATAGTCGTGATGGCTTGGCGCTTTACCCCTGATAATGTCCTCCCTCTGAGATGTGTGTGTGTGTGTTGGTTCTCGTTGTAAAATAAACATAAAATAGTATTATTACACGGTCGAAAACCGCCATGTTTTGACCGTGGTGGGGTATGTTATCCCCCTGGAGCCTGGAACCCGGGACCCTGGTGGTGCGGCCGGGCGGTGTGTGGGGTAACTCTGTTATCCTCAGTCCAGCGCTGCGCCCTTCTTTCTTCCCAGAATTGCTTTGTCTTCATTAGAGTCGCTGTTATTAGATTGTGTTCTTCGCGCGCCCCTTTGTGATAGCAACAAATGTCTGGCTTCACATAATTGGGTTTTGAGTGGGGTGAGAGATTCAGCTCTGTGGCCCCGCCTCTCTATATTATTCGACTGTTGACCAGACCACACACTAGAAGTTGAAGGGTCGACGACGTTTCGGTCCGTCCTGGACCATTCTCAAGTTGATTGTGAGAATGAGACAATCGACTTGAGAATGGTCCAGGACGGACCGAAACGTCGTCGTCCCTTCAACTTCTAGTGTGTGGTCTGGTCAACATACTTCAGCCACGTTATTGGGACTTATTCGACTGGTGAAGCTGGGGATTGGACTCTGTCTACGCCACTTGTATACGACGCGACGGTCTTGATTCTTGCAGGTCGGCGTTCAATCCCCGATCGTCCTGGTTGGATATCGTTCCTTTCCTTTGTCCTATCCCAAATCCTAATCCTCATCCCTTCTAAGTGCTGTATAGGCTTAGTGCTTTCTCCTGATAATTACCTTAAGTTCTAAGTGCATTCTTGCAATTTGCTTTTCTGATCGTGAAATTATTTTCTCTGTCCTTAATGTGAGTCTTTAATTGCCTCCTGCGTCCCCTCGTTCACGTCCCTCCTATTATAAATAATCTGTCCTTGTTTGCCTTATTTCCTTAAGAATTTTGTATGTGGTAATCATCTCCCCCCTGACTCTTCTCTTTTCAATTAACACAAAGTTTAATTCATATAATCTTTCCTCATAATTCTTACCCCTTAGTTCTGGGACTAGTCTGGTGGCGACTTTGTACTTTGTTTAACTTCGTTTTGTCTTATAACAAAACGAAGGGTTCTTATCTCGTTATATATCTTATAACGAGATAAGAACTCTGCGCTGGGCCCATATATACTGAAGAATGCGACGGACAAAATGTGTCACGGGAGACATCTCCCGTGACGCAGGGTGCAGTCGCACCTCCACAGATCTCCAGTATCATCTATTGATACTGGTAATGGCTCAAAAGGGCCACCACTTACGGGCTATTCATGCCCGTGCGACCTCTTGGGTGGCTTAATCTTCATCAATCAATCAATCGTGCTGCTGCCCTCTCACGGATCCTGCAGCCTCTCCGAGACACAAACCAGATGATTGATTGATAAAGATTAAGCCACCCAAAAGGTGGCACGGGCATGAATAGCCCGTAATACACACACAAACCAGATAAGTCAGTTCTTATGTATAACAACCGTGCGGACGCCGCTGATGTTTTATGTGAGGGTTGGATGACAGCTCCTGGGCCATAAGAACATTCGTGTCTTTTTCTCGGTTCGATTCAAGGAGGGATTTATCTCCCATTTGGTACAGTGCGTCCGGCCCACTGTTCCTAATACACGGCTTCATTACGTTGCTCCTGTTTGAGTTAAACTCTGTTAGCCATTTGTTTTTAAATTTGACAGTTTGTGAAGGTTATTTGGAGTTTATTACAGTCTCTCTAGGTGTGTGTGTGTGTGTGTGTGTGTGTGTGTGTGTGTGTGTGTGTGTGTGTGTGTGTGTGTGTGTGTGTGTGTGTGTGTGTATTCACCTAGTTGTGCTTGCGGGGGTTGAGCTCTGCTCTTTCGGCCCGCCTCTCAACTGTCAATCAACTGTTTACTAACTACTTTTTTCCCACACTACACACACACACACACACACACCAGGAAGCAGCCCGTGACAGCTGACTAACTCCCAGGTACCTACTTACTGCTAGGTAACAGGGGCACTCAGGGTGAAAGAATCTTTGCCTATTGTTTCTGCCTGGTGCGGGAATCGAACCCGCGCCACAGAATTACGAGTCCTGCGCGCTATCCAGCAGGCTACCAGGCCCCCAGGTAGCCTGGTGTGTGTACTTACCTAATTGTACTTATCTAATTGTGCTTGCGGGGGTTGAGCTCTGACTCTTTGGTCCCGCCTCTCAACTGTCATTCAACAGGTGTACAGGTTCCTGAGCCCTCTGGGCTCTATCATATCTACACTTGAAACTGTGTATGGATAAACACACACACAGGTGTGTGTGTGTTTGTGTGTGTGTGTGTGTGTGTGTGTGGGTGTGTGTGTGTGTGTGTGTGTGTGTGTGTGTGTGTGTGTGTGTGTGTGTGTGTGTGTGTGTGTGTGTGTGTGTGTATTTACTAATTCTGACTGCAGGGTGCAGCTGCAAGCAGTCGTTCATGAAGCAACAGGGAGGTCCGGGGAGTCTTCAGACAATATCTTACATGGACCTCAAAATAATCCGAGAGGAAATTGCTACGCCCAGTCGAGACCTCTTCTAAGGAGACTCACGTCTGGGCGTCTGCAACAAATGTCTTGGATTGTTCACACATTTAGTCATTAACGCTGCACTTTGTGTCAGAAAATGACCGATTTCTGGATGTTGTTTCATGCTCTGCGAGTTTGCAGATAAAATATTTTTGGCATCAAAATGTTTTAATTAATTTATTAAGGGTTTTATATTCTCATTTCTCATGACAGTTTCTTCTTCATATATACTTCAGTCTTTCTAACTATATATTTCTTTTTTTGTTTCAGGTAACTATGAGATGAACGGAAGATCACCAAAAGTACCAGGTTTGTGATGCTACATTACTCACTTTCTTACAGTATATATATATATATATATATATATATATATATATATATATATATATATATATATATATATATATATATATATATATATATATATATATATATATGGATATGTTCGTTTGTTCAAAATCGCTAATCTCCGAAAATAATTCACCGATTGCTTTTAAATTTTCACACAACGTTTCATTCGAATCCGACCAGGTTTTTATATACATGCTATATAGATGTGGGGTTTTGTCTATTATGCAAGTATTATAATACTTGCATAATAGACAAAACCCAAGATTCAAGAAGATTACAAATTCTTGAGGCAATTCACATAAGAATAGAGCGACCTACCATGAACACCCAAATCACGGAACTATTTACTCTACCCACCATGAGAGTAAGGACAAGACAAGAACATATCGATGCCAACACAGAAGACAATGTCCAACATAACAGGCCAATTACACTGGATTAATCTTTGTGTTTAGATAGGAGATGCCTCGTTTGGGCCAATAAGCCTTCTGCAGCCCCTATGTTTATCCCTTATGTATCCCCCCCATGTTTTTCACCTTCATTGTATTATCACCTGACCTAATGCGGGTATAAAATCAACTAGTATCGTAAGCTCTGTTCACTTGAGAATGAACCATGGAGGTTCGAAACGTCGTGCAAATTATACAAATAAGTGTAATACACTCTATAGTAAATCACTTCTTTTCTTCACCTTAAAAGTACGAAAATGAGTTTTGGAGAACTCCTATTTCAATTAAGCCCTGATGCTAAGAAAATAGTTAGAGGGATAGAAGCCCTAAACCAGAAAATAATAAATACAGAATATGCGGTCATATTCAATGAAATATATATATATATATATATATATATATATATATATATATATATATATATATATATATATATGACTGCATATTTTGTTGTGATTATTTTCTTGTTTAGGGCTTCTATCCCTCTGATTAGTGCTCTTGCGTCTTGGTTTAATTGGAAGATTTCTCCAAATGTCATCTTTGTTCGAGGTAAACTAAAAAAAATAATTTACTGTAGACTGTATTACACTAATTATAAATTTACACAACGTTTCGAACCTACATGGTTCATTCTCAAGTGATGGGACTGTACTGGGTGTAATGGATTTACACCATTAGGGTCAGGTACATAATACAAATAAGGAGTACGTCGTAAAGAAAGAAAAGGGCATAAATGGGAGACGGATAAGGGGATATAAATAGGAACGAATTAAATAGGGGGGGGGGGAGGAAGCACATACAAAGATTTATCAGGTGTAGCGGGAGTACAGCCTGGTGGACCAAACAGCCTGGTGGACCAACAGCCTGGTGGACCAACAGCCTGGTGGACCAACAGCCTGGTGGACCAAACTCTCACAAGTCGAGCCTGGCCTCGGGCCGGGCTTGGGGAGTAGAAGAACTCCCAGAACCCCATCAACCAGGTATCAACCAGGTATCAAGTAGCATTTTGAGCAGTGTCGTCACTGTTGGCATCTTCGTGTTCCGGTCTTGTTCTTATTCAAGATGGTTAGTGTGGAATAGTTCCGTTATTTGGGTAATTATGGTGGGTTGTTCGGTCTTTATACCATCAATACATAACATAAAGCCTTTAGCCAGGTCCCTGTAATATGGTGGTTTAGTCGTTCAAATGTGAGGGAAAATCTCTCTCTCTCTCTCTCTCTCTCTCTCTCTATATATATATATATATATATATATAAAAGTTTACAAATCCACATAACGTCAGATATTTTTTGACAAGAAAATTTGTCGTTCTTAAGAAAACAGACAAATTTCACTCAAGCACTTATCACATCCCCTTCCCACATGCCTTCAAAAACCTGTGTAAGGAATCCTTCAGAACCTCGTATACCACGTATGTAAGACCAATCCGGGAGTATGCAGCCCCAGCCTGAACTCCGTACCTTGTCAAGCCCAAGACGAAGTTGGAAAAAGTTCAGAGGTATGCCACTAGACTAGTCTCTGCACTAAGAGGCATGAATTACGAGGAAGGGCTGAATGAAGTGCACCTCACGTCGCTGGAATACAGAAGAGCTCTGGGAGACATGATCACCACATACAAAATTCTCAGGGGAAATGACAGGATAGACAAGGCGGGATTAACACGGGTGGTACACGCACAAGGGGACACAGGTGGAAGCTGAGTACCCAAATGAGCCAAATAAGGCGGGACCAAAGAGCCGATGCTCAACCCCCAACAAGCACAACTAAGTGAGTACACCGCTCAAGCACAGATCCTCTACTAGTCCAACGAACAATGTAGTACAGAACCAGCAGTGTCTGTACACAGATTTTAATCTCGCTGAGTAGATTCAGAATTTTTTCAGTTTTTCAAAGCAAGTGCATAAATATCATTAAATATCTTACAATTTTCAACACTTCTTCAAGATTCTTAAGGCTTGCCTTTGCACCTTGGGCCTTATTGTGTAATATACAATGAAAGTCGACCAATATTCGTACCAAAACGAACGGAAAAAATATTTTCATGAACAAATATATATGTTGACCAGACCACACACTAGAAATTGAAGGGACGACGACGTTTCGGTCCGTCCTGGACCATTCTCAAGCCGAATCGACTTGAGAATGGTCCAGGACGGACCGAAACGTCGTCGTCCCTTCAATTTCTAGTGTGTGGTCTGGTCAACATACTTCAGCCACGTTATTGTGACTCATCGCCTGCAACAAATATATATATTTTTATTTTTTCAACGACCTTAGAAGAGCTTTAAGAGTCCCTGAATCTTGCAGTAGCTACCCTGAGGCCATCAGTACTGCCACTCTTCTGGTCAAAAAAGGTGTCCAGCAGTTGTTGTATGTTATAGATTCAGCTACTCGGAACAAGTTCCAAGTAGCACGGGCTATGGTGAGCCCGTAACTTACATGGCACAGGAGTGGGGCAAGTAGCACGGGCTATGGTGAGCCCGTAACTTACCTGGCACAGGAGCGGGGCAAGTAGCACGGGCTATGGTGAGCCCGTAACTTACCTGGCACAGGAGCGGGGTGTCCAGCAGGTGGAGACCCTCATAAATACTGTCAAGCGGTATCCTCCCCCGCGATAGCAGCCTGACGATTAAATGCGACCTCAGCACACAGTACACAAAAAAACTACCACTTACGGGCTATTCATGCCCGTGCCACCTCTTGGGTGGCTTAATCTACATCAATCAATCATTCGTTGTATTGTCAGGGATGATTATTTACTTCGTTAATATTCCATCTTTTTGTGCACTTCTATTCGCTGGCAAATCTTTAATGCGATGAATAATATTGAATAATATTGAATAATAATATGAAAAATCATCAAAAATGAAGGGTCATTCTAACCATGATTCTTTGATATTCTCTCCATCACTGTTGAATTGAGATCTTTGAAATCTCAAAAGATTGAGATCTTTGAAATCTCAAAAGATTGAGATCTTTGAAATCTCAAAAGATTGAGATCTTTGAAATCTCAAACACAGCAGCAACTAAGTTGAAATTTTTCTGAAATAAATTTCATAAAAACACTTTTATTGTAATTTTTTTTTGGGGTGGGGGTTAATTTCTCGAGAATTGCGTTATTTTTGTTCTTGTTCACGTTAATCACAAAACGTTTTAGGAACAGATTGACAATGAGGCTTTACGGAGGAAGTTCTGCACACTACAGTTTTACAACATTAGATGTCTGTTTGTTCATCACCCTGTTTGTTCATCACCCTGTTTGTTCATCACCCTGTTTGTTCATCACCCTGTTTGTTCATCACCCTGTTTGTTCATCACCCTGTTTGTTCATCAACCTGTTTGTTCATCACCCTGTTTGTTCATCAACCTGTTTGTTCATCACCCTGTTTGTTCATCAACCTGTTTGTTCAACACCCTGTATGGAGCGTACTCAATCTATCTCGGATTTGTTAAAATCTCTGCTGCTTTTAAGGCAACAGGCAACCCAGGCATGGAACCCCTGGCATGGAACCCCTGGCATGGAACCCCTGGCATGGAACCCCTGCATGGAACCCCTGGCATGGAACCCCTTGGCATGGAACCCCTGGCATGGAACCCCTGGCATGGAACCCCTTGGCATGGAACCCCTGGCATGGAACCCTTGGCATGGAACCCCTGGCATGGAACCCCTTGGCATGGAACCCCTGCATGGAACCCCTTGGCATGGAACCCCTGGCATGGAACCCCTGGCATGGAACCCCTGGCATGGAACCCTGGCATGGAACCCTGGCATGGAACCCCTTGGCATGGAACCCCTGGCATGGAACCCCTGGCATGGAACCCCTGGCATGGAACCCCTGGCATGGAACCCTGGCATGGAACCCTGGCATGGAACCCCTTGGCATGGAACCCCTGGCATGGAACCCTGGCATGGAAAACCCTGGCATGGAACCCCTGGCATGGAACCCCTGCATGGAACCCCTTGGCATGGAACCCCTGGGCATGGAACCCTGGCATGGAAAACCCTGGCATGGAACCCCTGGCATGGAACCCCTGGCATGGAACCCAGGGATGGAACCCCTGGCATGGAACCCCTGGCATGGAACCCCCTAGCATGGAACCCTGACCTGAAAATGTACAATTCAGAACTAGAAATTGTCCTTACACATGCAACACGGCTTGTTGCTGAGCTCAAGGACATTATCTACGAGGAAATACTGAAGAAAGTGAACCCACAAGACAATAGATATATTGACATGGCCGTTCAGATTATAAGGAAATTTGGCATAGTAGACAACGCCGCAGAATTACTCCAAGTTAGCAAATTAAACATGTAAATGAATCATAGTGATCTGAGAAAGAGTATTTTCAGGCAATACTTGGAATAGTTTTCCCTTAGAAGTCGTTAAAGCTCAATCAATATAACTTTTAAATGTAAGTATGATTAAAAAAGGTTATCTGAGTTACTGCAATAATCTTAGGAAGTTCAGAAGGTGGGACTTGGAGCACAACTCGTCCACACAAGCATGTCTTGGCGAGGATAAGCGAGTGCATGTTGGTGAGTGCATAAATGCACTCAAATGTCCAATTTTAACGAGAATATGTCCGTGGTTGGTAGCCCAGTTTCCTGCACAATTGAGTCAGTAATTGGATAAAGCTGTAAGGCTTTTACGGCTCAACTGTTCCATAGAATATACAAAAATAAGAAAATACAAAAGAGAGAAAGAGATAGACACACAGAAATCACAATAGGGTACAATTCTTTTGACCATGTCGTGACGGAATCGACTGAAGTGCGTCTGGGATCATCCCGGACGTAGGTTCGAACCCTCATCACGACCTTTGTTGATTTGTTCAGATATAAAGATACTTTGAGTATGCCCCCCCCCCCCTCTCTCTCTCTCTCTCTCTCTCTCTCTCTCTCTCTCTCTCTCTCTCTCTCTCTCTCTCTCTCTCTCTCTCTCTCTCTCTCTCTCTCTCTCTCTTTCTCTCTCTCTCTCTCTCTCTCTCTCTCTCTCTCTCTCTCTCTCTCTCTCTCTCTCTCTCTCTCTCTCTCTCTCTCTCTCTCTCTCTCTCTCTCTCTCTCTCTCCTGTATGACCTGCCTCTCTTCATTTATCGTATTACTGGACAAGCTGTTGAGGCGTGTTAAATGACTGATTACTTATCTTCAGCCGTTCCAGTTGGACTGGTGAGTACATCAGAACCTTCAAAGCTGTCGGTGTGCTTACTGTTATATAGTAGGCAAATGTTATCAAGGTTCACAAGCGGCCCAACTTAGAGGACTAAGCAGAAGATGGCACTTACAACACCAGGCGCTCAGCAATTAACAGCCTCATGTTCTACTGTGTCTTTCTCAAGCGCTTAATTCCTTCAGCTTGTATTCATTCCTTCACTCAAGCGCTTAATTCTTTCAGCTTGTATTCATTCCTTCACTCAAAAGCTTAATTCCTTCAGCTTGTATTCATTCCTTCACTCAAGCGCTTAATTCCTTCAGCTTGTATTCATTCCTTCACTCAAGAGCTTAATTCCTTCAGCTTGTATTCATTCCTTCACTCAAGCGCTTAATTCCTTCAGCTTGTATTCATTCCTTCACTCAAGAGCTTAATTCCTTCAGCTTGTATTCATTCCTTCACTCAAGCGCTTAATTCCTTCAGCTTGTATTCATTCCTTCACTCAAGCGCTTAATTCCTTCAGCTTGTATTTATTCCTTCACTCAAGAGCTTAATTCCTTCAGCTTGTATTCATTCCTTCACTCAAGCGCTTAATTCCTTCAGCTTGTATTCATTCCTTCACTCAAGCGCTTAATTCCTTCAGCTTGTATTCATTCCTTCACTCAAGAGCTTAATTCCTTCAGCTTGTATTCATTCCTTCACTCAAGCGCTTAATTCCTTCAGCTTGTATTCATTCCTTCACTCAAGCGCTTAATTCCTTCAGCTTGTATTCATTCCTTCACTCAAGAGCTTAATTCCTTCAGCTTGTATTCATTCCTTCACTCAAGCGCTTAATTCCTTCAGCTTGTATTCATTCCTTCACTCAAGCGCTTAATTCCTTCAGCTTTTATTCATTGCTTCACTCAAGAGCTTAATTCCTTCAGCTTGTATTCATTCCTTCACTCAAGCGCTTAATTCCTTCAGCTTGTATTCATTCCTTCACTCAAGCGCTTAATTCCTTCAGCTTGTATTCATTCCTTCACTCAAGAGCTTAATTCCTTCAGCTTGTATTCATTCCTTGACTCACTCGCATTTTGGAACATGTTTGCTCAACAAGCTGTAGCACACAGTTGGCTCCTGGCTCGTCCTGTTGCTTACTTGATAGTTAATTAGCATTAAATCTGAGTTTATTCGTAATCCTTACAATAATACGATACATATTACTCATAAACGAAATGAGTTGAGACGGTCAGGCTTCAGATGAACTGATGTAGGATAGCAACTTGCAGTTTCACTAGGACATGAACACAATTCCTAGAGAACCCAAAACCTACATTAAACAGATAAAGGGAGACAGACAGACAGACAGACAAACAGACAGACAGACAGACAGACAGACAGATAGATAGAGACAAAACGAGATCAGCATCAGCTCCTATAGGAGCCGGTCGGCCGAGCGGACAGCACGCTTGACTTGTGATCCTGTGGTCCTGGATTCGATCCCAGGCGCCGGCGAGAAACAATGGGCAAAGTTTCTTTCACCCTATGCCCCTGTTACCTAGCAGTAAAATAGGTATCTGGGTGTTAGTCAGCTGTCACGGGCTGCTTCCTGGGGGTGGAGGCCTGGTCGAGGACCGGGCCGCGGGGACACTAAAGCCTCGAAATCATCTCAAGATAACCACCGGGGGTGAGTCCAAGATCAATAATGTTGGAGTTTGGTTTGCTGACAAATCTTCAAGCACTAGGAAATTGAGGCTCCATTTTACAGCTAATAGAGGTCTACCTTCATGAATAGACTCTTAAGAACAGGCCTCAATGGGGCTGAATCTGAGAGCCGCTTAACTGTTACCAGCATACCATAGGAGAATGTGCTGGGCCTGTGTTGTGGAATGTCTGCTTCAATGAACTGTTTCAACTCATTCCTGAAGCTCGGGCCTTTGCTCATCACTTCACTCTAACCTTCACATTTGATGTAAAAAAAAAAAATTAATACCAAATTCCAAGAGGGTTTTTAATCAACAACTTTCAGTAGTATCTTCCCGGGGGAAGGTGATTACATGCCACATTTGACCCTAAGGAAACACACAGCTTTGATGATAACAATTCTGAATGATATTGTAAATCAGTCATACAAATGAGTGGCAGAAAGCTCAAGTGATTAGTGATGAAGTCGATATACTAGGAATGAACCTTGACTCTTCAGTGACCATGAAAATCAACATGATTAACCTGGGAAGTCTGGCAGCCAGGAAACTTACAGTAAGGGGGGGGTAGAAATAGCCTAAGCTACTTTATTCCTTTGAGATGTTGTTCTTTCTTATCTCAGTAAACATACTTGAACTTGAACTTACAGTTTTCTGGTACATTTTATGCCTTCTAGCCAGCCAGCCAGCCAGCTAGTCAGCCAGCCAGATAGCCAGCTAGTCAGCCAGCCAGATAGCCAGCTAGTCAGCCAGCCAGCCAGCTAGTCAGCCAGCCAGATAGCCAGCTAGTCAGCCAGCCAGATAGCCAGCTAGTCAGCCAGCCAACCAGCAGGTGGTTGTACAAGCTTATATGAAGCAGAGGTTTGCTCTCATCTTGAGTATACACCGCTCTCCTGGAGTGTCATCTCCCAGCATTCATCTTAATATTGAACAAGGTGAAGAACCGAGTGAAGTTTCTTTTGTCTTCATTCATTCCTGTTGAACTGGTCAGTAGACCTAATATTACGTAAAAGGCCAATATTCTCAAATTTCCTCACCTGTCCCAACTTCGTAGACAGCCAGAAGTTGGTATCTATAACACAAGGCGCTCAGCCATCAGCAACCTCTCGCTGGAAATGCCTTTCTCATGAGCATTCATCCATTAGTGCTCACTTGCATCCGGAATGAAATCACTCGACTACCTGAAGGCTCCATTACACAGTTTCTTCCTGTCTCATTTTGTTCCTTACATAAAGAGGGTTTTAGGATTAGATTAGTTTAATGTTTATAAATACAAATAGCTCATCAAATAGATGAGTTCCCAGAGCCAGGCTTCAGATGAGCTGATGAAACAGCTCGTAGCTTGCAGTTTCGTCAGGAACATCAAAGATATTCCTAATGAACATTAGACACTTTATAAAAGTGAGAGACTGAGAAAAGAAAAATATTTCGGGATATGGCAGAACAAATACATAAAACTGACAGCGAACCAGCCAACCAGCCAGCCAGCCAGCCAGCCAGCCAACCAGCCAGTCAGTCAGCCAACTAGCCAGTCAGTCAGCCAACTAGCCA
>NC_091202.1:35175208-35185208 GCF_040958095.1 Procambarus clarkii
TCACGTGTGCCCCAAAGAATGAGGTGATTTGGTAAAATGCTATGCCCAAGATAACTATCCGAGTGCCGGCGGTGGGGTGGTTCATATAGCCTCGGCTATCACCTCATTATGTCCGGTCGTGATGGTCAAGTGGATTAAGGCGTCTTGTACATACCAGTTGCGTTGCTTCTGGGAGTATGGGTTCGAGTCACTTCTGGGGTGTGAGTTTTCAGTTGCATATGTCCTGGGGACCATTCAGGCTTGTTCGCATTTGTGTTCCTCACGTGTGCCCCAAAGAATGAGGTGATTTGGTAAAATGCTATGCCCAAGATAACTATCCGAGTGCCGGCGGTGGGGTGGTTCATATAGCCTCGGCTATCACCTCATTATGTCCGGTCGTGATGGTCAAGTGGATTAAGGCGTCTTGTACATACCAGTTGCGTTGCTTCTGGGAGTATGGGTTCGAGTCACTTCTGGGGTGTGAGTTTTCAGTTGCATATGTCCTGGGGACCATTCAGGCTTGTTCGCATATATATATATATATATATATATATGTCGTACCTAATAGCCAGAACGCACTTCTCAGCCTACTATGCAAGGCCCGATGTGCCTAATAAGCCAAGTTTTCATGAATTAATTGTTTTTCGTCTACCTAACCTACCTAACCTAACCTTACCTAACTTTTTCGGCTACCTAACCTAACCTAACCTATAAAGATAGGTTAGGTTAGGTTAGGTAGGGTTGGTTAGGTTCGGTCATATATCTACGTTAATTTTATCTCCAATAAAAAAAAAATTGACCTCATACATAATGAAATGGGTAGCTTTATAATTTCATAAGAAAAAAATTAGAGAAAATATATTAATTCAGGGAAACTTGGCTTATTAGGCAAATCGGGCCTTGCATAGTAGGCCAAAAAGTGAGTTCTGGCTACTAGGTACGACATATATATATATATATATATATATATATATATATATATATATATATATATATATATATATATATATATATAATGTTCTGAAGATTAAGTAGTAAGGCAATAAACAGTGACAATGACAGATCGAGTCCAGCATAAAGAAGTGCAAGGCTTCTTGCCTAAGGGGGGTGACTTTTTACTGTTGTACCTCGCTCAACAGGAGAGCAGTACCACCGTGCGGGGGGAACACCCGGCACAGCTGGCTTCAGGCTCACAAGGTGGTGCAGCTGGCAGAAACAACCACGGTTCCCCAGCTGGCTCAAACAACGGGGAATTTGGGGGCCGGATGCTCCAATCTCCAGCTGCTCCGCTGCATCCAAATGCCGCCCGCAACGATATATATTTGTTTTACTTATTTTTGCTAAGAATAGAGGAATATTCTCCACCGTTTGTGTCGTGGATTTATATATATAAATAATTTGACAATTATTTAACAGTTTCTGACAATTATCAGGTAAGTGATCCATTGATGTAGACTCGTCTCTTGAGAAAATTAGTAGGGGGCTATAACCGCCTTATTTCTTGTTCATTTGCTGTCATTTCTTCCAAAGTAAATATGTCTTTTAAGCACATAACAATCAAAGAGAAGTACAGACATCCTCTCCACTACGTTTGTTGGCCGAGGGGCTCAAATTGGGTGCTGTGGTGGCCAAGGGGCTCAAACTGGGTGCTGTGTTGTCCGAGGGGCTCAAACTGGGTGCTGTGGTGGCCGAGGGGCTCAAACTGGGTGCTGTGTTGTCCGAGGGGCTCAAACTGGGTGCTGTGGTGGCCGAGGGGCTCAAACTGGGTGCTGTGGTGGCCGAGGGGCTCAAACTGGGTGCTGTGTTGTCCGAGGGGCTCAAACTGGGTGTTGTGGTGGCCGAGGGGCTCAAATTGGGTGCTGTGGTGGCCGAGGGGCTCAAACTGGGTACTGTGGTGGCCGAGGGGCTCAAACTGGGTGCTGTGGTGGCCGAGGGGCTCAAATTGGGTGCTGTGGTGGCCGAGGGGCTCAAACTGGGTGCTGTGTTGTCCGAGGGGCTCAAACTGGGTGCTGTGGTGGCCGAGGGGCTCAAACTGGGTGCTGTGGTGGCCGAGGGGCTCAAACTGGGTGCTGTGGTTGCCCAGGGGCTCGAACTGGGTGCTGTGGTGGCCGAGGGGCTCAAACTGGGTGCTGTGTTGTCCGAGGGGCTCAAACTGGGTGCTGTGGTTGCCCAGGGGCTCGAACTGGGTGCTGTGGTGGCCGAGGGGCTCAAACTGGGTGCTGTGGTGGCCGAGGGGCTCAAACTGGGTGTTGTGGTGGCCGAGGGGCTCAAACTGGGTGCTGTGTTGTCCGAGGGGCTCAAACTGGGTGCTGTGGTGGCCGAGGGGCTCAAACTGGGTGTTGTGGTGGCCGAGGGGCTCAAACTGGGTACTGTGGTGGCCGAGGGGCTCAAACTGGGTGCTGTGGTGGCCGAGGGGATCATACTGGGTACTGTGGTGGCCGAGGGGCTCAAACTGGGTGCTGTGGTGGCCGGGGGGCTCAAACTGGGTGCTGTGTTGTCCGAGGGGCTCAAACTGGGTGCTGTGGTTGCCCAGGGGCTCGAACTGGGTGCTGTGGTGGCCGAGGGGCTCAAACTGGGTGCTGTGGTGGCCGAGGGGCTCAAACTGGGTGTTGTGGTGGCCGAGGCACTCAAACTGGGTGTTGTGGTGGCCGAGGCGCTCAAATTGGGTGCTGTGGTGGCCGAGGGGCTCATACTGGGTGCTGTGTTGACTGAGGGACTCACACCGGGTGCTGTGTTGACCGAGGGACTCACACCAGGTGCTGTGTTGACCGAGGGACTCTCACCAGATGCTGTGTTGACCGAGGGACTCACACCAGGTGCTGTGTTGACTGAGGGACTCACACCGGGTGCTGTGTTGACTGAGGGACTCACACCAGGTGCTGTGTTGACCGAGGGACTCACACCGGGTGCTGTGTTGACCGAGGGACTCACACCAGATGCTGTGTTGACCGAGGGACTCACACCAGATGCTGTGTTGACCGAGGGACTCACACCAGGTGCTGTGTTGACCGAGGGACTCACACCAGGTGCTGTGTTGACCGATGGACTCACACCGGGTGCTGTGTTGACCGAGGGACTCACACCGGGTGCTGTGTTGACCGAGGGACTCACACCGGATGCTGTGTTGACCGAGGGACTCACACCAGGTGCTGTGTTGACCGAGGGACTCACACCAGGTGCTGTGTTGACCGAGGGACTCACACCGGGTGCTGTGTTGACCGAGGGACTCACACCGGGTGCTGTGTTGACCGAGGGACTCACACCGGGTGCTGTGTTGACCGAGGGACTCACACCGGATGCTGTGTTGACCGGGAATTTGACAGAACGACGCCCTTCCCCCAAAAAAGAAAGACCCTCCCACCATAAAAAAATGAACTACCACTTAAAATACATTTTTTCCACAAAACAATTTTCACTCTCCTCCCTCCCTCCCCCCCCCCACTTTAAAAAAGTAGAAAAAATATATATATATAAATAAAATTCCTCGCAGCATGCTTCTGAAGGCTTGTAGTCTTTTTTTTTAAGTCAGTATAAACAGGTTGGTACAAAAAAGAAAAGAAAAGCGAAAAAGCCGCTTTTTGTTGAAGGAACACAACAGGAGTTTGTCCGTTCTCTCGTGGTGGAGAGAGAGGTGGGGGGGGTCGGCTTCGCTCCCTTGTCTCAGGTGAAAGGAGGGACGGAATGGGATGGGTAGGAGGGGTGGATAGGGAGGGAAGGAGGTGGTTAGGTTGGAAAGGAGGGATAGGTTGGGAAGGCTCACGTGAGGCTGAGAAAAGTCAGGGATAGGGGATGGTCAGGGAACTGGTAAAAGCGAAAAGCATGGAAGGAATGGAGGAGAGATGGGAAAGGTGAGATGGGACTCACAGTGGGTCCGAAAATCATCCAAAATGGAACAGGTCCTCTTCCATGCATAGACAGTGAGATCAGGACAGAAGCCAGCACTGAACACTCTAAATTTGTTCAAAGTAGGGAAGATAGGGAGGTGCGAGGAGAGAGAGAGAGAGAGAGAGAGAGAGAGAGAGAGAGAGAGAGAGAGAGAGAGAGAGAGAGAGAGAGAGAGAGAGAGATGACTGACTCAGGAAGGGAGGTGTAACCCCCTCTGCCTTTTCTCCCAAATTAGAGCAAAAGTAATTTTCCCTTCCATTGCCCTTCCTTCTTCCAGATGACAAATGGGGCAAGAAAGAACCGCCACTCTCCCACCAGTCTCCCCTTCCCTCCCACACCAGTCCCACTTTCTCTCCCACACCTGTCCCACCTTCCCTCACAAATTATAGCTTCAGATCTCCTATTTAGACAATTAGACGTCACCTCCAGACCTGGCAGTGTGAGCAGGTCCACTGTTCCACATAGACCCCAGAAGTGGAGTTTCTTAACAGAATGGAGTTTCACTGTTCCTCAGACACCCCCAGACGTAGAGTTTCCTAGCAGATTGGAGTTTCACTGTTCCACAGACCCCCCAGAAGTGGAGTTCCCTAGCAGAGTGGAGTTTCACTGTTCGACAGACACCCCAGAAGTGGAGTTCCATAACAGAGTGGAGTTTCACTGTTCCACATAGACCCCAGAAGTGGAGTTTCTTAACAGAATGGAGTTTCACTGTTCCACAGACACCCTAGAAGTGGAGTTCCCTAGCAGAGTGGAGTTTCACTGTTCCACAGACACTCCAGAAGTGGAGTTCCCTAGCAGAGTGGAGTTTCACTGTTCCACATAGACCCCAGAAGTGGAGTTCCCTAGCAGAGTGGAGTTTCACTGTTCCACAGACACCCCCAGAAGTGGAGTTCCCTAGTAGAGTGGAGTTTCACTGTTCGACAGACACCCCCAGAAGTGGAGTTCCCTAGCAGAGTGGAGTTTCACTGTTCCACAGACACCCCCAGAAGTGGAGTTCCCTAGCAGAGTGGAGTTTCACTGTTCCACAGACACCCCCAGAAGTGGAGTTCCCTAGCAGAGTGGAGTTTCACTGTTCCACAGACACCCCCAGAAGTGGAGTTCCCTAGCAGAGTGGAGTTTCACTGTTCCACAGACACCCCCAGAAGTGGAGTTCCCTAGTAGAGTGGAGTTTCACTGTTCCACAGACACCCCCAGAAGTGGAGTTCCCTAGCAGAGTGGAGTTTCACTGTTCCACAGACACCCCCAGAAGTGGAGTTCCCTAGTAGAGTGGAGTTTCACTGTTCCACAGACACCCCCAGAAGTGGAGTTCCCTAGCAGAGTGGAGTTTCACTGTTCCACAGACACCCCCAGAAGTGGAGTTCCCTAGCAGAGTGGAGTTTCACTGTTCCACAGACACCCCCAGAAATGGAGTTCCCTAGTAGAGTGGAGTTTCACTGTTCCACAGACCCCCCAGAAGTGGAGTTCCCTAGCAGAGTGGAGTTTCACTGTTCCACAGACACCCCCAGAAGTGGAGTTCCCTAGTAGAGTGGAGTTCCACTGTTTCACAGAGACCCCAGAAAATCTCACAGTGAACAGGCTGTCTCTAGAACAGTAAAACAAAACCACAGAATTATTCTAAATTCATGAAAAAATTCCAACTTCCTCAAAGTGTAGAGGCAAGATGAAAAAATCTTTCCCCCTTCTCATCATTCGTGTTTACGTAAGACACGAGTCGCTAACGCATCGCGATATCTGTCGTTAGTGTATTTAACGGAAGGTAAGGAGTAGATACGTTTCGAGTCAAAGACAAAACCAACGTTTCTTGCAATCACTTGAGAAACTAACACAACACTTAAGAATTTGCAGCGTATTCAGTTTCACTTGACATAATTGAGCAGTGTAATCCAGTCTCTTAACGTGGGCTCTATCTTAAGGGCTCTATCTTAAAGGCTCTATGTACTTCCAGATCTGGTTGATACCTGGTTGATGGGGTTCTGTGAGTTCTTCTACTCCCCAAGCCCGGCCCGAGGCCAGGCTCGACTTGTGAGAGTTTGGTCCACCAGGCTGTTGCTTGGAGCGGCCCGCAGGCCCACATATCCACCACAGCCCGGTTGGTCCGGCACTCCTTGGAGGAATAAATCTAGTTTCCTCTTGAAAATGTCCACGGTTGTTCCGGCAATATTTCTTATGCTTGCTGGGAGGACGTTGAACAACCGCGGACCTCTGATGTTTATCTCAATCTAAGATCAATGATCTTAGTTACGGGAAATTGATTTGCAGAAATATTCTTAGAGAAAAGTTTCTTTAAGACTTTTTAGGGAAGATGGAGATGTTCGTGTACTCACCTATTTGTGCTTGCGGGGGTTGAGCTTTGGCTCTTTGGTCCCGCCTCTCAACTGTCAATCAACAGGTGTACAGATTCCTGAGCCTCCTGGGCTCTATCATATCTACATTTGAAACTGTGTATGGAGTCAGCCTCCACCACATCACTTCTTAGTGCATCATTAGTGTTGTGAAACTCATATGTGCTCCTGAGTGCGTGTTGAGGGGGAGAATGAGCTCTAGGGCACTCTGACCCCTCCTCCCGCACTCAGTAAACCTGCGAGATTTACCAGATTGACTTTTGAATTCGTGTATACTGTTTACATCTCTTTTTCTCTGTATTCTACCTGCTGAATACCCTTACGTTGACTAGTGTATTCCATTTCTTAACTACTCTGACACATAATTTTTATTATTTTCATTGTCTCTGGTTCGTTTGGGCGCGTCCCTTCGTGGGAGTGCCAGCCGTGTTCTGTGGGAGTGCCATCCGTGCTCTGTGGGGGGTGCCATCCGTGCTCTGTGGGAGTGCCATCCGTGCTCTGTGGGAGTGCCACCCGTACTTTGTGTGAGTGTCATCCGTGCTCTGTGGGAGTGCCATCCGTGCTCTGTGGGGGGTGCCATCCGTGCTCTGTGGGAGTGCCATCCGTGTTCTGTGGGAGTGCCATCCGTGCTCTGTGGGAGTGCCATCCGTACTTTGTGTGAGTGCTGCGGATGTTATCCTGTTTGTGAGTGCCTCCGGTGTGAGTGTCGGAGTTATATCCACTCCCAGATCCTTCTCTCTTTTTAATTCCTGTAGCTGCCTTTCCTGTGTGGTTTAGATGCATTTTGGTATCCTCTCTTCCTTTATCATCCCCATTGCCTTACACTGGTTGGGGTTGAACTCTAGCAGCCATTTGTCTGACCGCTCCTGGAGTTGGTCAAGGTCCTTCTGTAACTTTCTGCATCATCTGCAAACATTAAAATATCCGAGCTGACTCCTTCAGGCAGGTCGTTCACATAAATTAGAAACATCAGCGGTCCCAGGACAAAGCCTTGTGGGACCCCACACTACTCCTGCTTGAAACCTCCTCACTGACTGGGACTCTGCTTTCTGTCCTTCAGCTACTCCCTTACCCACTTCAATATTTTCCCAGTTATCCCAGCCTAGTTCTCCATGTAGTGTAACAGTCTTTCATGAGGAAAGTGTCAAATGCTTTTTGACAGTCAAGAAAAATACAGTCTACCCAGCCCTTCTTTTCCTGAATTATTTTAGTAACTTTGTCATATAACTCTTATCAAGTTTGTCAGGTTCGACTTTCCATTTCTAAATCCACGCTGCTTTTTTTGGTTACAAAGACGGTCCTCTCAAGACGTTCTATCATTCTCGACTTGATAACTTTCTCCAGCACGTTGACCACACCACACACTAGAAGGTGAAGGGACGACGACGGACCATTCTCAAGTCGATTGTGGGAATCACACAATCGACTTGAGAATGGTCCAGGACGGACCGAAACGTCGTCGTCCCTTCACCTTCTAGTGTGTGTGGTCTGGTCAACATACTTTAGCCACGTTATTGTGACTCATCGACTTTCTCCCTCACTCAACAAGGAATATTTGTCAACGACACTGGACTGTAATTTAGTGCCTCCTTCCTATCTCCTTTTTTTTATTATTGGGACTTCGTTTCCCATTTCCAGACATCTGTGAGAGATTTCCTGTCTTAAGCGTTTGATTAAAAATGTTAGACAAGGGGTGACAGAGAACTTCAGCAGCCTCCCTCAGCAGCCTTGGTGAGGTTAGTTCTGGGCCCCATTGATAGTTTCACCTCTTCCTCAGTGACAACAATCCCATCCAGTGTTTTCCTCCTGCAACCTTGGTCTCTACGTTGGTTCTAATGTAAAGACCTCCTGGAAATTTTTCATTGGCTTCCTTGCATACCTCCTTATCATTCTCTGTGAGAGCTCCCCCTTGTATTCATCAATCTGAGTACAAGGTCTCTGTTGTTTTCCTCCTTATATGGCTATAGTATAGCCTTGCTTGTACCTTAGTTTTGAAGCAATGTAATTTTCAAATTGCCTCTCGGCTTCTCTCCTAACTCAAATGTATTCATTCCTGGTTCTCTATAGTGGCTCTCTATTGTCCTATGTTCCCTGTTCTCTATAGTTTTTTCAGGCTGTTTTTTTGGTTGTCTTTATCTTCTCTGCATCGCTTATTGCACCAGGGGTTTACTTTACTTCATTCATCCTTCTGCTTCTTGTATGTGTGTGTGTGTGTGTGTGTGTGTGTGTGTGTGTGTGTGTGTGTGTGTGTGTGTGTGTGTGTGTGTGTGTGTGTGTACTCACCTATTTGTGCTTGCGGGGGTTGAGCTTTGGCTCTTTGGTCCCGCCTCTCAACTGTCAATCAACTGGTGTACAGGTTCCTGAGCCTACTGGGCTCTATCATATCTACATTTAAAACTGTGTATGGAGTCAGCCTCCACCACATCACTGCCTAATGCATTCCATCCGTTAACTACTCTGACACTGAAAAAGTTCCTTCTAACGTCTCTGTGGCTCATGTGGGTACTCAGTTTCCACCTGTGTCCCCTTGTTCGCGTCCCACCAGTGTTGAATAGTTTATCCTTGTTTACCCGGTCGATTCCTCTGAGGATTTTGTAGGTTGTGATCATGTCTCCCCTTACTCTTCTGTCTTCCAGTGTCGTAAGGTGCATTTCCCGCAGCCTTTCCTCGTAACTCATGCCTCTTAGTTCTGGGACTAGTCTAGTCGCATACCTTTGTACTCTTTCCAGCTTCGTCTTGAGCTTGTGTGTGTGTGTGTGTGTACTCACCTAGTTGTGTCTGCAGGATCGAGCATTGACTCTTGGATCCCGCCTTTCGATCATCAGTTGTTTACAGCAATGACTCCTGTCCCATTTCCCTATCATACCTGGTTTTAAAATTATGAATAGTATTTGCTTCCACAACCTGTTCCTGAAGTGCATTCCATTTACCCACTACTCTCACGCTAAAAGAAAACTTCCTAACATCTCTCATCTCTGTGACTCATCTGAGTTTCAAGCTTCCATCCATGTCCCCTCGTTCTGTTACTATTCCGTGTGAACATTTCGTCTATGTCCACTCTGTCAATCCCTCTGAGTATCTTATACGTTCCTATCATGTCCCCCCTCTCCCTTCTTCTTTCTAGTGTCGTAAGGCACAGTTCCCTCAGGCACTCCTCATACCCCATCCCTCGTAGCTCTGGGACGAGTCTCGTTGCAAACCTCTGAACCTTTTCCAGTTTCATTATATGCTTCTTCAGATGGGGACTCCATGATGAGGCGGCATACTCTAAGACTGGCCTCACGTAGGCAGTGTAAAGCGCCCTAAATGCCTCCTTACTTAGATTCCTGAATGGTGTTCTAACTTTTGCCAGTGTAGAGTACGCTGCTGTCGTTATCCTATTTATATGTGCCTCAGGAGATAGATTAGGTGTAACGTCCACCCCCAGGTCTCTTTCACGCGTCGTCACAGGTAAGCTGTTCCCCTTCATTATGTACTGTCCCTTTGGTCTCCTATCTCCTAGTCCCATTTCCATAACTTTACATTTGCTCGTGTTGAATTCCAGTAGCCATTTCTCTGACCATCTCTGCAACCTGTTCAGGTCCTCTTAGAGGATCCTGCAATCCTCATCTGTCACAACTCTTCTCATCAACTTTGCGTCATCTGCAAACATCGACATGTAGGACTCTACGCCTGTAAACATGTCGTTAACATATACAAGAAATAGAATTGGTCCCAGCACCGATCCTTGTGGTACTCCACTTGTTACTGTTCGCCAGTCCGACTTCTCGCCCCTTACCGTAACTCTTTGGCTC
>NC_091202.1:35190208-35197708 GCF_040958095.1 Procambarus clarkii
TTTGAGCACTTTTGTAATGTTTGGAAGAAGTTGTTCAGCATTTTGAACACTTTTGTAATGTTTGGAAGAGTTTGTTCAGCATTTTGAGCACTTTTGTGATGTTTGCAACAGTTTTTGTTAAGTGTATAACAAAAAAACACTCTATGGATAACCTATGGACAATTTCAGACTTCATAGTACTCGTTGGTTGTTATATTAGAAGACAATGTTGTCACAATGCTACGTAAACAAGGGCATGGAAGTTGACCTCCAACCATCCTATGACACTCCACATACCGTCGTACGTCATCCTGCAAAGTTTGGTGAGGCTAGCCCTATGCATCTGGCTTCCAACCTCAAGCAAACAGACATGTTCTCTTGAAGATATCGACGTACCCAGTGTGGATAACGTCTGTGTCTTCGATAACTGGAGAATGGGTCAAGGAATGATACAGCATGTGTACCAGCAGCTCTGGTATACATAGCGGATATACAGGCACCCAGTATACCTGTATTTACCAGCAGGTCTAAATGATTTCGTTCGATAATTTAGAATTGCGGAGGTTAGATAGTTTCCTCGAGAAGTGGATCGTGAATTATGCCCGTTCTTAAGCTCTGTCTAACGTCATATTTTGGGTGCTTTATGTCTCAGCTTTAGAGACGTGTGCTCAATAATCCGAGGGAACGTCAGTATGATGGTGCTTTTAACGTCACTGAAGCACTGGGAGTTTGACGCTTTTGGTAGTGGCAGAAACCTCTCTGCATTAAGTGTGAGGACAGGTTCACAGGCTTAGGAGAGCGGTGAATTCCCTGGAAACACAAACCGTAACTGTCTCTATTTTCCGCTTGTTACAACTGGAAATAAAGTTGTTACATCTTGGCTTAACGTGTTTATGACGTATTAGAACGTTGTTACAACTTGCTATATTAGTTGTTATAACTGGTTAGGAGGTCTTAAAACTTGTTCGAACGTTGTACCAACGTCGTAGTTTCGGTGTGTGTTTGGCGGGTTACTGCTATTGCTTCTATGTTTCTTTGCTTCCTCCGTTTATCTATATTTTTCCCTTCTTCTTTTCATCATCTTCGGCATGTCTCAAGAATCTTCCTTCACGGATATTTTGTTTAGTTCTTGCTTTATTCTTTGTCTCCTTCAGTTCTTCCTTTCGTTAATTCCTTTCCTTAGAGCCAATATTTTCTTTCTTAATTTTCCCCGTAATCTTATTTACCTTTCTATGTACCTTTCCGTATTCTTTCTTTACCCCTCACTTGGGGTCTTTCTGGCCCCTCGGACTAACATTATTTCCCTCTTTTTCACGTTTATTCTCCTCTCTTGCTTCGCCTCTTAGTCTCTTGCTTCGCCTCTTAGTCTCTTGCTTCGCTCTGTGAGACCAAACTTTATTCCTCTTTCTTTATCACATACATTTCCGGAGTTATATATGCCTAAACAGTCTTTTTTTTATTTCACCATTGACACTATTTCTTGCCCCTGTCCCATAATTCCCCCCGTCCCATACATTCATCCCGTCCCATCCTTTTTCTTCCGTCCTATCCATCCTCCCGTCCCATCCCAAATCGTTATCCTAACCCCTTTCCCAGTGCTATATATTTAGTAATGGGTTGGCGCTTTCCCCTGATAATTCTCAGCCTCACCGCTCTCAGAACATCTGGATTGACAAGCCAATGTCTTACTAGTCCTCTGTGGGTGCTTGTTCTCTCGTATCATTTGGTCTCTAGGTGTAGTTACCGTCTTAATGCGCCTGTCTTCTGTCTCACGCTCGTCTGTTTGGGGTGTTCTTCCTATTCTTATCTCTAACAGGAGGAGGCCTGGTCGAGGACCGGGCCGCGGGGACGCTAAGTTCCGGAATCATCGCATGGTAACCAGGTTGGTATGTCACATGTTGGTAACTTCCCTTTCTTTAGCTAATACCTTAATTCTCCTCAGCCCACGCTCTGTACCAGGTGCTCTGTACCAGGTGCTCTGTACCAGGTACTCTGTACCAGGTACTCTGTACCAGGTACTCTGTACCAGGTACTCTGTACCAGGTGCTCTGTACCAGGTGCTCTGTACCAGGTACTCTGTACCAGGTGCTCTGTACCAGGTGCTCTGTACCAGGTGCTCTGTACCAGGTGCTCTGTACCAGGTACTCTGTACCAGGTGCTCTGTACCAGGTGCTCTGTACCAGGTGCTCTGTACCAGGTGCTCTGTACCAGGTGCTCTGTACCAGGTGCTCTGTACCAGGTACTCTGTACCAGGTGCTCTGTACCAGGTACTCTGTACCAGGTGCTCTGTACCAGGTGCTCTGTACCAGGTGCTCTGTACCAGGTGCTCTGTACCAGGTGCTCTGTACCAGGTACTCTGTACCAGGAACTCTGTACCAGGTGCTCTGTACCAGGTACTCTGTCCCAGGTGCTCTGTACCAGGTACTCTGTACCAGGTACTCTGTACCAGGTACTCTGTACCAGGTGCTCTGTACCAGGTGCTCTGTCCCAGGTGCTCTGTACCAGGTACTCTGTACCAGGTACTCTGTACCAGGTACTCTGTACCAGGTACTCTGTACCAGGTGCTCTGTACCAGGTACTCTGTACCAGGAACTCTGTACCAGGTACTCTACTAGGTGCTCTGTACCAGGTGCTCTGTACCAGGTACTCTGTACCAGGTGCTCTGTACCAGGTACTCTGTACCAGGAACTCTGTACCAGGTACTCTACTAGGTGCTCTGTACCAGGTGCTCTGTACCAGGTACTCTGTACCAGGTGCTCTGTACCAGGTACTCTGTACCAGGTACTCTGTACCAGGTACTCTGTACCAGGAACTCTGTACCAGGTGCTCTGTCCCAGGTGCTCTGTACCATGTACTCTGTACCAGGTGCTCTGTACCAGGTGCTCTGTACCAGGTACTCTGTACCAGGTACTCTATACCAGGTACTCTGTACCAGGAACTCTATACCAGGAACTCTGTACCAGGTACTCTGTACCAGGTACTCTGTACCAGGTACTCTGTACCAGGTACTCTGTACCAGGAACTCTGTACCAGGTACTCTGTACCATGTGTTTTTCACCAAGAACTCCTAAGCCAGGTGCTCTGTAAGAAAGGTTCAGGAACGGAAATAACAGAGCTCTGATTCACTAACCTAATGGAACACTGATTGGTTAGTGGAGGGGGAGGCTTCTGATAAGGAAGGGGAAGCTTCTGGTAAGGAAGGGGAGGCTTCTGATAAGGAAGGGGAGGCTTCTGATAAGGAAGGGGAAGCTTCTGGTAAGGAAGGGGGAGGCTTCTGGTAAGGAAGGGGGAGGCTTCTGGTAAGGAAGGGGGAGGCTTCTGGTAAGGAAGGGGAAGCTTCTGGTAAGGAAGGGGGAGACTTCTGGTAAGGAAGGGGGAGGCTTCTGGTAAGGAAGGGGAGGCTTCTGGTAAAGAAGGGAAGGCTTCCGATAAGGAAGGAGAGGCTTCTGGTAAGGAAGGGGAGGCTTCTGGTAAGGAAGGGGAAGCTTCTGGTAAGGAAGGGGGAGGCTTCTGGTAAGGAAGGGGGAGGCTTCTGGTAAGGAAGGGAAGGCTTCTGGTAAGGAAGGGGAGGCTTCTGGTAAGGAAGGGGGAGGCTTCTGGTAAGGAAGGGGGAGGCTTCTGGTAAGGAAGGGGAAGCTTCTGGTAGGGAAGGAGAGGCTTCTGGTAGGGAAGGAGAGGCTTCTGGTAAGGAAGGGGAGGCTTCTTAATGTCTGAAGGTTGGTGTATTCTCCTCTTGTGGCTCGTATCATGCATTATTTTGATCTCGTCTCCTACTTTTGTAGTATGTATCTCCTTGTGTGTCATGCAGGACATGAACAGGAGTGACATGAGGACACAGTTGCCACATCCCCAGACACCAGAAGACAATACGACGAATTTAAACAAATGGAAATAATTTTTTTGTCCTCAGTGTAACTTTAAACAAGTTGGTTATTTATTTAATAAATTTAAAACGATAAAATCAAGTGAAAAACTCTTTATTCTGTAAAAAAAAATTGGATGAAGATATATCAAATAAAACTTTAAAATCTGATTCGATAAACAGCATTCAAAAACACATGTGAAGAATCTTAACGAGACAGACGCCTGAGTCTTGGGGATTCTTTCTTTCTCTCTCTCTCTGTTTCCTCTTTTTTTCTCTTTCTCGATGTCTCCTTTCTGTGTGTCTGTCTCTCTGCCTCTCCCCGTCTGCTTCTCTCTGTTACTGTCTGTCTCTCTCTCTCTGTCTCTCTCTCTCTCTTTCTCTCTGTCTCTCTCTCTCTCTGTCTCTCTCTCTCTCTCTCTCTCTCTCTCTCTCTCTCTCTCTCTCTCTCACACACACACTCTCTCTCTCTGTCTCTCACTGTCTCTCTCTGTCTCTCTCTGTCTCTCTCTATCTCTCTCTCTCTCTCTCTCTCACTGTCTCTCTCTCTCTCTCTCTCTCTCTCTCTCTCTCTCTCTCTCTCTCTCTCTCTCTCTCTCTCTCTCTCTCTCTCTCTCTCTCTCTCTCTCTCTCTCTCACACACTCTCTCTCTCTCTCTCTCTCTCTCTCTCTCTCTCTCTCTCTCTCTCTCTCTCTCTCTCTCTCTCTCTCTCTCTCTCTCTCTCTCTCTCTCTCTCTCCCCCCCCCTCCCTCCCTCCTCTCTTCATAATCTCGATAAAGAACAAAAAACAATTCCCCATCTGCCATCATTGTCTCCAATGGTTTCCTTGCCTGTGGATATATGCTAAGAGGATCTTGCAGTATGCCGGGATCTGCTGATATACCCATATTTTTCCTCACTTGAAGGAGTTGACTTTCCAACTTGCGAAGCCCTTGAACCGCGAGAGACTGTCGAGAAATCTCAGATTTCTTGAGCATTTACACTTGAAACTCTTTCCAGATCGCCTTAGACGAGAGTTTTGAAAGGTTTTTAAAAAGTTGTTACTTGGAGCACTTTCCCACAAACTGGGAAAGGATGTGTTTGTGTGTGTTTTTAAACGGTTGTGTTACTTGTATTATGAGTAATGTCTTTGTGGTTCATATGGGTACTCAGTTTCACCTGTGTTTCCTCAGGCGAGTACCACCTGTCTACCCTATCAATTCCCGTGAGAATTTTGTATGTGGTAATCATGTCTTCCCCATAACTCTTATATCTTTCTATGACGTGAGGGTCAGTTTATGTAATCTTTCCTCGTTACTCATACCTCGTAGTTTTGGGACTAGTTTGGTGATATACCTTTTGAACTTCTACAACTTCGTCTTGTGCCTGGATATGGACTCCACGTTGGAACCTCATACTCCAGGATTGGTCTGACATACGTGGTGTACAAGGTTCTGAACGTTTCCTTACATTCATTTTTAAGAGCACTTCTGATGTTGGCCAATCTAGCATATTCTGCTAATGATATCCTTTTGATAGGCTTCAAGAGACAGGTTCGGTGTGATATCAACCCCCAGATTCTTCTCGCAGTCCGTTTCATGTTGGATTTCATCTATTTGGAACCTTGGTCTTTCTTCCTGCTCCCACCACCTAGTTTCATTACTTTGCATGTACTTGAGTTAAATTCTAATAGCCATTTTTAGACTATTCTTTCAGTTTGTCTGCGTCATCTGTTAGTTGCTTGCTGTCTTTCTGTGTCTTAATCCTCCTCATATATTTTGCATCACCAGGAAGCATTAAGAAGAATGAGCCTAATCCCTCTGGAATAGACTCATTGTAGACCCAAGTGAGACTCTGTCTTGACCAACAGTCTTTGTCACATCCAGTTTCAGCAAATGCTTCCTTACCTCACCACTGGTAATCTCAAATTCGTCCAGTCGTGCCTGATTTAATGCCTCTCTCTGTCTCTCAGTTCAGGAACCTCTCTGTGCTCTATTATGACGACCTCCTGGACCCTCCTTGAGTTCCAGGGGCCAGATTCACGAAAGCACTTACGCAAATACTTACGAACCTGTACATCTTTTCTCAATTTTTGGCGGCTTTGTTTCCAATTATTAAACAGTTAATGAGCTCCGAAGCACCAGGAGGCTGTTTATAACAATAACAACAGTTGATTGGCAAGTTTTCATGCTTCTAATCTGTTTAATAAATGTAACCATAGCTGTCAAAGATTAAGGAAAAATGTACACGTTCATAAGTGCTTGCGTAACTGCTTTCGTGATTCTGGCCCCAGGAGGTGAGGTTAAGTTCCATTGAGTTCCTCGTGCCCTCGTGCACCTCCCGGTCATTCTTAGTGAACATGTCTGCCCCCCCCCCTTTAATCACTTTCATTACATGTTTCCTTTCTCTCCATTCTTTTCCCTACACTTACCTTCCTTTACTCTCTTCACATACACCTTACCCCCTCCCCAAAACCTCCCCCCCCCCCCGCGGCTCTCTCTTCCAACTCAAACACTCACTTTTCTCATCAATGCAACTAATAGGTTGTGCCCAGGATGCAATTCTGTCATCTGAACATACTGGACATATGCTATAAACACATCTTAATTCATTTTTTGTATTAACACATTAGGTATATCAGGATTTGTGCAGCTATCCTAGACTATATGAAGGGGAGGTCAGTGAATTTCACGTTTTTTTTTTTATTAACATATTAGGTACATCTGCATTAGTGCAGCTGCCCTAGACTATATGAAGTGGAGTACAGTGTGTCAAAAAAGCTAACTAGGTGATGCTAAAAAATCCCCATCACACAGGATGGTTAGTCATACAGAGGCATGTGATAAGCGGTCTGCACTGGCAGACTCCGGATGCATTTTGAGGATATCAACAACACAAGATTGAATAAGGTAGTAGTGGTAATACAAGTCCCCATCTCGCAGGATCTTATCTTGAGGTTATCTTGAGATCATTTCGGGGCTTTTAGTGTCCCCGCGGCCCGGTCCTCGACCAGACCTCCACCCCCAGGAAGCAGCCCGTGACAGCTGACTAACTCCCAGGTACCTATTTACTGCTAGGTAACAGGGGCATCAGGGTGAAAGAAACTCTGCCCATCTTTTCTCGCCGGCCCCCGGGATCGAACCCGGGACCACAGGATCACGCATCCAGTGTTCTGTCCGCTCAGCCACCGGCTCCATGGTTAGTCATACAGAGCCATGTGTTTAATAGCCTGCACTGGCAAATTTTGGGTATACTGTGAGGATATCTTCGAGAATACAAGAGTGAATAAAGTAATTGCAAAGCTCCAGGTACCTCATGCCAACTGGTCTGAAAGATCTAATAACTGGGCATTCAGTGATGTATTTCACGGTTAATTAAATTGGTGCTTTAGTCTACGGGGTAGGCACCGAACATTTCACATCCTCAGATTTTATGAATGAAGGCCAGTCATATCTTGAGATGATTTCGGGGCTTTAGTGTCCCTGCGGCCCGGTCCTCGACCAGGCCTCCACCCCCAGGAAGCAGCCCGTGACAGCTGACTAACACCCAGGTACCTATTTTACTGCTAGGTAACAGGGGCATAGGATGAAAGAAACTTTGCCCATTGTTTTTCGCCGGTGCCTGGGATCGAACCCAGGACCACAGGATCACAAGTCCAGCGTGCTGTCCGCTCGGCCGA
>NC_091202.1:35202708-35265208 GCF_040958095.1 Procambarus clarkii
TGTTGACCAGACCACACACTAGAAGCTGAAGGGACGACGACGTTTCAGTCCGTCCTGGACCATTCTCACAATCGATTTGAGAATGGTCCAGGACGGACCGAAACTGTCGTCGTCCCTTCACCTTCTAGTGTGTGGTCTGGTCAACATAGGAATGTGCCTTAATGGTAGTAGAGAGTGCTGTGGCTGGAACAAGTGTTCTGAACGACGTTGTTAACTCTGCTCTTATACACAACTGTTGGAAATATGGTGATCTGGGAAGACAGGTCTTGTCAACCACTGACACAAACTGCGGTGAGGGAAGAGTCATCAAAAGGAAGGTGATCTGCCATTATTCTTGAAGTGATCATCAATACAGAATGTGTCCTACCTATTCAAATTCAAATTTTTAAAATATATTCATAAATGTACATTTAGAGTTCAGTTAGTTTACACACATTTACAGTAAATTATTTACCTAAAAGAAAGTCATAATATTGACATAATATTAAACTCTTCTTCAGGAATTTCATTTTAATGTCTCACAAGAGGGAGGAAAAAGTTCAGACAAACACAGTCGACAGAAACGTGACCCATACCACACTAATCAGAAGATTCAGCTCAACACGTACTACAAGAGTAAGAATCCCAGCCTCTTGCTCGCGATGAACTCTTTCAAGGAGCTCCTCCTTGAGAGGAGTTCTCCTTGAGAGGAATATCCTCCTTGAGAGGAATATCCTCCTTGAGAGGAGAAAGGCTTTATGAAATCTAAACATATTTAAAGACCCACCCAATATGATTTTCATAAAGGTTTCTGAAATATTTGTTGAGTTTCCCATAGAGATTGTTGTTGTTGCTTAAGATTCGCTACCTGGAACAAACAGGTCCAGGTAGCACGGGCTATGGTGAGCCCGTAGTGAACTTACCTGGCACAGGAGCGGGGCTGCAACTTGACCAGTTCAGTGCTTCGTCGTTGGTAAATTTACTGAGGGAGGGATGGGAAAGAAAGAGGGAACAGTAAGAGAAGGTGGAGATTGGGAGACAGAGGGAGAAGACTGTGGAGATTGGGAGACAGAGGGAGAAGACTGTGGAGATTGGGAGACAGAGGGAGAAGACTGTGGAGATTGGGAGACAGAGGGAGAAGACTGTGGAGATTGGGAGACAGAGGGAGAAGACTGTGGAGATTGGGAGACAGAGGGAGAAGACTGTGGAGATTGGGAGACAGAGGGAGAAGACTTGTGGAGATTGGGAGACAGAGGGAGAAGAAGGTGGAGATTGGGAGACAGAGGGAGAAGACTTGCGGAGAGTGAAGGAGTAGTTTAGGAAAGGGGAATGTTTGGGGTGAGAGGAAGAAAGGTGGATAGGGAGAGAGGAGGAGAATGGTGAGAGTTAGAGAGGCGAGAAAATGGAAGAGAGTGATGAAAGGGGTGAGTGGCTGAGAGAGCAAAGGAGGAAGATTAAGACGGAGGGAAGAAGAGGGAAAATGAGTAGAGAGGCGGCCGAGGAAGAGAGAGAGAGAGGGGGAGAAAGAGGCAACAGAGACGAGAAGATAGGTGAGATACGGGGGGAGATTAGGAGAGAGGGGAGCAGTAGAGAGAGACCCGGGACCAGCCGGTTACTCTTGGCTCGCATTAAAAATGCCTTTTTAGGTTCAATCCAAGTACTTGACCCTCCTAAAAATGCCTTTTTAGGTTCAATCCAAGTACTTGACCCTCCTAAAAATGCCTTTTTAGGTTCAATCCAAGTACTTGACCCTCCTAAAAATGCCTTTTTAGGTTCAATCCAAGTACTTGACCCTCCTAAAAATGCCTTTTTAGGTTCAATCCAAGTACTTGACCCTCCTAAAAAGGCCTTTTTAGGTTCAATCCAAGTACTTGACCTTATCGATGAGACGGCGGCCTCGTGTGCCGCAGTCCGTCCCCCAAAGGCTTCAAAACGTCAAGAAAACGGGTAATTTAAAGTGTCCTTATCCTAACCTACCAGAGGACCTAAAGCAGAAAACGAGACAGTACGGCACTTTCGCCAGCCGCTTCCATTTTCTAGTACGACGATTTTTTGGCCTTATGTAACGCCTACGAGCGAAAAGCGACGTTCTTCGTAAGAGGACAGGTTCCGTACTAAGTCGATATTCGATCCCCGATAGACCAAGTGGATCGGAACAGTCCATTCACACTGTCGTCATATCCCAGTTCCTTATCCTCCTATCCCAGTGCCTTATCCTCATATCCCAGGTCCTTATCCTCATATCCCAGTTCCTTATCCTCATATCCCAGTTCCTTATCCTCATATCCCAGTTCCATATCTTCAAATCCCAGTTCCTTATCCTCAAATCCCAGTTCCTTCTCCTCATATCCCTGTTCATTATTCTCAAACCCCCAGTTCCTTATCCTCAAATCCCAGTTCATTATCCTCAAATCCCAGTTCCCTATCCTCAAATCCCAGTTCCTTATCCTCAAATCCCAGTTCCTTATCCTCAAATCTCAGTTCCTTATCCTCAAATCCCAGTTCCTTATCCTCAAATCCCAGTTCCTTATCCTCAAATCCCAGTTCCTTATCCTCAAATCCCAGTTCCTTATCCTCAAATCCCAGTTCCTTATCCTCATATCTCAGTTCCTTATTCTCAAATCCCATTTCGTTATCCTGCTATTCCATAAGAGTACTAAATAGTCACATGAGCTTACCGCTTTATATATATATATATATATATATATATATATATATATATATATATATATATATATATATATATATATATATATATATATATATATATATATATATATATATATATATATATAACAGCTTTCATTTAGATATCGTTACTGTTATTAAATATTAAGAAAAGCAGAGGCAAAAAATGAATGCAATTTATACGCCAGGTCGGGAAGGTTTGGGGGTGTCTGGGGTGCCCTGGGGGAGGTGTTAAGGGGGTGTCCTGACTATCATGTATTACGCCGCCTGGCGCGTCGCCCCCTGGCGCGTCGCCCCCTGGCGCGTCGACCCCTGGCGCGTCGCCCCCTGGCGCGTCGACCCCTGGCGCGTCGCCCCCTGGCGCGTCGACCCCTGGCGCGTCGACCCCTGGCGCGTCGACCCCTGGCGCGTCGACCCCTGGCGCGTCGACCCCTGGCGCGTCGCCCCCTGGCGCGTCGACCCCTGGCGCGTCGACCCCTGGCGCGTCGACCCCTGGCGCGTCGCCCCCTGGCGCGTCGACCCCTGGCGCGTCGCCCCCTGTCGCAGGAAACACCAGCAGTCGGGATTAATGTGCCGGGCTTAGGTAAGAGCCTCGTTGCTGGTGCTTGACTGAGCCATGGTTTGTTAGGTGTTTGTGGGGCTCCAGGTGGGTGTTTGTGGCCCAGGTGGGTGTTTGTGGCCCAGGTGGGTGTTTGTGGCCCAGGTGGGTGTTTGTGGCCCAGGTTGGTGTTTGTGGGGCTCCAGGTGGGTGTTTGTGACCCAGGTGGGTGTTTGTGGCCCAGGTGGGTGTTAGTGGCCCAGGTGGGTGTTTGTGGCCCAGGTTGGCGTTTGTGGGGCTCCAGGTGGGTGTTTGTGGCCCAGGTGGGTGTTTGTGGCCCAGGTGGGTGTTAGTGGCCCAGGTGGGTGTTTGTGGCCCAGGTGGGTGTTTGTGGCCCAGGTGGGTGTTTGTGGCCCAGGTGGGTGTTTGTGGGCCCAGGTGAGTGTTTGTGACCCAGGTGGGTGTTTGTGACCCAGGTGGGTGTTTGTGACCCAGGTGGGTGTTTGTGGCCCAGGTGGGTGTTTGTGGCCCAGGTGGGTGTTTGTGACCCAGGTGGGTGTTTGTGGCCCAGGTGGGTGTTTGTGGCCCAGGTGGGTGTTAGTGGCCCAGGTGGGTGTTTGTGGCCCAGGTTGGTGTTTGTGGCCCAGGTGGGTGTTTGTGGGCCCAGGTGGGTGTTTGTGGCCCAGGTGGGTGTTTGTGGCCCAGGTGGGTGTTTGTGGCCCAGGTGGGTGTTTGTGGCCCAGGTGGGTGTTTGTGGCCCAGGTGGGTGCTTGTGGCCCAGGTGGGTGTTTGTGGCCCAGGTGGGTGTTTGTGGCCCAGGTTGGTGTTTGTGGTCCAGGTTGATGTTTGTGGCCCAGGTGGGTGTTTGTGGCCCAGGTGGGTGTTTGTGGCCCAGGTGGGTGTTTGTGGCCCAGGTGGGTGTTTGTGGCCCAGGTAGGTGTTTGTGGCCCAGGTGGGTGTTTGTGGGCCCAGGTGGGTGTTTGTGGCCCAGGTGGGTGTTTGTGGCCCAGGTGGGTGTTTGTGGCCCAGGTGGGTGTTTGTGGGCCCAGGTGGGTGTTTGATATAGGGTGCACGTATATCAAACAGAATAAAACTTTCCAAGTTATATCCTGTCTTCAAGACTGGATATAGACAGAAGACACGAACCTGTAGAGCACTGAAACTTACGCATGATGACTTAAAAAAAGAGGTGAAAAATAAGTATATGCGGTTCAGTAAAGCAAAACAAAAATTATCAACATGGTGTCAAGATAGGCAAATCAAGTAGAGTATAGACTGAAGGTAATTCAGAATAAACGGGAAAGATAAGAAAATGAACTTTGGAGAGTTCATTTTTCAATTACCCCCGACAGTGAAGAAAAACGTAAGAAATATTGAGAAGATTCGTGTTAGACTCATTACTCTTACCCTTTCGGTCATATTCAACAACCTATGTTTACAAGATAGACTGCTACCAATATATATATATATATATATATATATATATATATATATATATATATATATATATATATATATATATATATATATATATATATATATACATGGTTTACATACTCACACATCAAGAGGTGAAACCCATTTCTCTGTGTATGCACACTAGAGAGTTTGATATTGACCTATACCGTGTTCAGGATTAAAATATAGTTCACTGTTTGGTCAGTAAAGTATTGTAGTGACCTTGATAACAGTTTAACGGCTGATAAGCCCTCAGCCCAACATCATACGTCAAGGTGAGACGTAGATTATACAACACACACTTTCGGGCATCATACTACATGTAAATTACATGTAAATTGCATGTAAATTGCATGTACAGATTGCATGTAAATTCTTTGCAAAGTATGTAGTGAAGAGAGACTAGGTTGATCGTGGGAATTAGCAGCTTCCTTTGTGCTCAGAGTCAAAGATAACTCAATACACACTCTTCAAAACTGTGTACACAAATTGGAAGATGATTGAAGGGCGCAGTTAATTGAAGGGCGTAGCAAAGGGGAACATAAACAAGGCGCTGGAAATATCAACACAAGTTGGAACACAAAACCTGTAATTCATTTTTTTTTTTAATAAATAGGCAATTATTGGTGGAGAAACTTGGTCGCAGATCGGTTGAACAAGTTGCCAAGAAACACTATGGAAGCTAACTGGATTATTTCAAGAATCGGATCGATAAAAATATGAGTTGGATCAGCTACCTCGAAACGACCTATTTGCTTTGAGCAATTTGTTGTCTTCTAATATCTTCTCGTCCATATCTTCTAATATGGACGAGAAAGCTACATCAACAACCAAAAGGTTGTTCCCCGGATGCAGATCTGATATCTGAACATACGTTTTGAAAGTCAATATCTAAATTCAAAAATATTGAAAATATCGCTAGTCTATGGACTTGGGGCTGAACATTTCACATCTTCAGACTTCGTGAAGGACAGTCATTGACTCTCCTGATAAAATAGTGACTTATCCTGGGATGTTTAATGAGCGTTGCCCCATGTCTGGCTTTCACTCTGGATAGACACGCTGTTATTTATATATATATATATATATATATATATATATATATATATATATATATATATATATATATATTGTGACGGTAACGCGTTGGTGTTCGGCTGTTTAAGGCTAGGGGTATGGCCTCGTCACATAGTTATAAAAAAAAATAGAAAAAACTGGAACTTCGTCTGTGGTAAGGTAAGGAGAAGACACACAAAACACAAGTAAACTTTAACAATGAAATTTTAATTACGTTAATTAAATCAAAACATGAATAAAATGCACAAACAAATTCTTATAATAAAATCAATCAATCAAAATAATAAGAATAATTAGATGACACAATGAAAAGTTACGTTAAGGCAAAATAACAAGAAGTGCAATATACAAGTAAATGGGAGGTGCTGGAATATTGGCTTAAAGCCACCACTTCTCTCAGTACACGCTAGTCTAGCTGGGAGGAGTGGTGACAACGAGAGCACTGAACATTCTGAAGTCCGAGGTTGGGGCGACCCCAGACATCAAGTAGTATGGGGGGGCGAGTGCAGGTGCAGCCAGACCGGCGACCAATCAGCGGAGCCGGTAGCGATCAACATGTAGTTTGGTGGTTTGGGTCCGAACAGGTGGCTGGCTGCATACGTTTTGCTCACCCTGGCAAGCCTTGCTGGTGTTGTTGTCGTTGTTGGACATGTCTTCCATAGTCGTTTTATATAACCACAACGACGTAATTGTGGAGGGAAGAGCAGGCTCAATCTCTTGAAGGAGATTATCGTCACAACTCTCCCCCGAAGCCTGCGGTTCTGGAAGAAGTACGTCGTTATGTGGTGGAGTAATGGATGGAGTCGCTTCTACTTCATAAACTCTGGAGAGATCAGGGGCTAAGATGTTGTCAGACTCTTGGTATAGCGTGTCTCCAGGTTGAATTTCTGCAGTTAGCAAGCCCATAGTAGAAGACGTTGAGATGAGAAGTGGGCGTGCTGCAGGAGGTGTAGGGTGGTGTGGTCCGTGTTGATGGTGGACCGAGCACTTTTCAGGGGTGGAGTGAAGTGCTGAAGCTTCAGGATGAGGAAGAGTAGCTCCTTGCCAATTGTTCCGTCGTTCCTTGTAGCAGTAGTCGCTGACAGGTGTATTCTTCTCGCCTCGTTGCTGCATCACGACACCACCATTGTCGGTACCATTGGCGTCGACATGGAGGATGAAGGGCTTATCTGACGAGGTGAGAGTGGAATTAGAAGAGGGCATAGGAGCACGATTATTATCCTGAAAGCATTTGGGAAGATCATTAAGGATTTCGGAATTAGAAAGCGCCGACTCCTTGTCAGTGCTTTCGGGAGAAGAAGCTGGGAAGGTCTCACTGTGGATGTAGGGTTCTGTGAATGTGGAATAGTTAGTCAAGACAGTGGGAGGAGTACCATTATATTGCTTCAAGAGGTTGACGTGGCACAGCTGGGTCTTCCGCCGCCTATCTGGAGTCTCTATGACGTAAGTGTTGTTGTTTCTGCACTCTTTGACGCAGTAGGGTCCTGAAAATCTGTTTTGTAAAGGTGAACCTGGGATAGGGAAATAGGCAAGGACGAAGTCTCCCGGCTTGAATTTTCTTACTTTGCTGGTCTGGTCGTAATGAGTCTTCATTCTCACCTGGGCTTTCAATAGATTATCATGGGCAAAGCGGTGGACTCTCTCTAGAATGTGTTGAAGGTTTTGAAGAAACTGGGGCACATTCTGATGCTCACTGAAGGTGGCATCTCTGAGAGAGTCTTTGAAAGCCTTAAGGGGAGTACGGCACTTACGGCCGTAGAGCATCTCATAAGGAGATACTCCTAGGGACTCATTGGGGAGACTTCTGAAAATACACATTATTAGGTCAATCTGCTTATCCCAATCCTTTGAGGTTTCACTACAAAACTTTTTCAAGAGTGCTTTGATGGTCTGATGACTACGTTCAAGAGAACCCTGTGAAGCAGGATGATAGGGGCTGGACAATACCTGTTTGATGTTGAACTCCTCCAGTGTCCTTTTGAAGAGATCACTGGTGAAGTTGGTGCCACAGTCACTTTGAATCTCCCTGGGAAATCCGTATTGAGTGAAGATCTTCAATAGATGTTTGATAACCGTAGCAGCCGTGATGTTCTTCACTGGAACTGCTATGGGAAATCTGGTGGTAGGACACAGGATGGTTAGGATGTAGGCGTTACCTGAACTGGTCCGAGGTAAAGGACCAACACAGTCTATTATGAGTCTGTGGAAAGGTTCCGCAGGCACCTGTATGGGAATCAGTGGTGCTCTGGGAATGGAGACGTTCGGTTTGCCTGCCATCTGATATGTATGACACTGTTTTACGTACTGTTTGACGTTATTTACCATACCTGGCCAGTAGTAGTCTTGACGAATCCCATGGTAAGTCTTGTTGAAGCCGTAGTGGGAGAATGCTCCGTGGGCCAGGTGTAGAATAGTGGGCCGCAGGCTGGTGGGAATCACTAGTTGTTCGATGTTGGCCCAATCGTCCTCCTCCTTCAGTTTACTGGGTCTATATCTGCGGTAGAGCAAGTCGTTCTCTAGGAAGAACCCAGGAATACTGTCGGGTTGAGTCTCAGCCTGGAAAAACAATGGTGTTAAAGTAAGATCTTCCCTCTGCAACTTACGGAACTCCAACTTGGTCAGATGCGGGGGTAGTTTCTGAGGGTCTTGAGGGACAGCGGTAGCAGTAGAGTCAGCTGGCTGTGGACGTGCGGCTTGTGCACGGGTGGTCACGAGAACCGGAGGAGAAACTTCATCACTCTCTTGAACCTCTGCTGGAACATACTCAAGAATAGGATTTATTGGCACAGAGTTACACACCTGGGGTTTGTCCATGACGATCAGGTTGGTCGGTTGCAGGTCTTCTGCCAAGTCGTTGCCTAGGAGAAGTTGCACTCCAGGCATGGGAAAAGGCTTTTCCCTGACTGCGACTTGGACTTCTCTGTTCACGTAGGGACAATCCAGGTGGACTCTGGCGAGAGGGTATGGAGTGGTAGCAGTGAGGTCAGTGATGAAGACTGTTTCCCCGGTGTAGACTATGTTGGGCACAGCCGACTTCAAGATGATCGATTGTAGAGCCGCTGTGTCCCTCAAGATCTTCAATTTGAAACGTCCCTCCGGATTTGAACCGTTGGCAGAGACAGTTCCAGTATACAGGTGGTTACTGAAAAGAGAAAGATCATTAACATTAACACCAACATTCATCACAGGCTTACCGGACTTAGGAGGAGTTGGTTTGGGTCTTTGTTGGTCAGTGGTTCCCTTGTATTGAGACTTACCACACTTGTCTATGGTATGTCCATAGAGTCTACAATACTTGCAGTACAGTTGTGAACCAGCTTGATCGGGGCTCACCTTCTCGTAACTGTACCACGACTTCTTACTGGAGGATGGTTCAGGTGTCAGCCGGTGGATGAGGCTGTAAGTGTCAGCCGACTTAGCACACTTCAGGTAGTCGGTTTCTTCTTTATCTGCTAAGTAGAGGCGGACAGGAGGTGGCACACGTCTCAAGAATTCTTCAACAAGCATCAGGTTGACGAGTTCTGCAAAAGTAGAGACATGTGCTGCTTCCAGCCATTTCATGAAATACCTCCGTTTCGTGTTAGCAAACTCAAGGAAGGTAGTGGTACTTGCCTTCAGGTGGTCACGGAATTTCCTTCTATAACTTTCAGTAGAGAGGAGGTAGGCGTCCAACACTGCTTGTTTCAGAGTGTAGTAGTCATTCTCAGACGCCAAAGTACTGAGTGTGACTGCAGCTCTACCTGTAAGATGGACTCTGAGAAGTGTGGCCCATTGGTCGACAGGCCAACTGAGTTGATTAGCAAGGGTTTCAAAGGTGGTGAAAAACACATCAACTTCTGCTTCTACAAAGGATGGCATTAACTTACTTGCATGTGATATATTAAAACTGACGGGAAGATTGGCAGTAGCTTGTTGGCGTTGAGTGAAGTGTGAAGTTTCCAAGGCGATTTCACGTTGACGACACTCTAGAGCCAGAGTCGCTTGTTGTTTGTCATGTTCGCGTTGCATCTCCAACTCGCGTCGTTTGGTTTCAAGCTGTACTCGTTCCCGCTCCTGGAGTAGTGCAACCTCACGTTCCTGGAGGGCGAGTCCGCGTTCTTGTTCTTCCCTCCGTATGGCAGCAGCTCGTTCTTGTTGTTCGAGGGCTTCCCTTTGCTGCTCACGTTCAATCTTGGCCAGCTCTAGTTTGAGTTTCAGCGTTGCCAAATCAGTTTTATCTGCAATATAGTAAGTTTCATGAGTTTCAGAGTCTATCTTACCTTGCTCTAAATAGTAATCCAGCAACAGGTTGTGTAGGTCATTTTTGTTGGCTTGGTAGGGAACTTCTAGTTGATACTCATGTGCAAGAGTTTGTAATTCAGTCCTCTTGGCACGACTTAAAGTTCCTATTTCACCTGCTGGATTTGCACGGAAAGTTTGGAGACGAAACATGGTGAAATTAGCAAATAAAGGTACACGAATATTCAATAGTGAATGTCAGAAACAGGACAACGTGGCAACTGGTACCTATCCTGTGAGATCTTTAACAATTAAAGTTAAGTGAAAGATATTAAATGATTAAATTAAATCAAGGGCGCAGGAAATCTTGTACCCGGTACTCATGTAAGAGAATAAGGGCAAGAAAATCCTACTAACAAATGAAACAGAGTTTCGAAAACAAATGAAACAGTTAAATGCTTCAAAAGTAAAATTGGTAGTCCAAGGATGTAGGCATACCTTGCCAAGTCTCTATAGGACATAAAGCAAGTTTTTCCCACTGAATTTAATATGATACTTACAGAATTAGCGAACTTTTGTGCTCTGAAAAAATAAGCTAATTCCCTACCGTTGTATGTATCATCATCTCTGACTGACGTGTAGGGGTGCGAGGTGTCAACTTGTGACGAGAACTGCTGCTGAGGTCCCAATTCAGCAACTAAAGTTCGAGCTAGAGGAACTATGGCCCTCTTTGTCCTCCTACAGTCAGATTGCAGAAGATTGAGTACTCTTGACCCGGGGCAGACCACAGTACCAGGGTACCAATATGATGATCTGTCAGAATGAGAAATATTCAAGGGACATAGATGGTAAACACGAGTAATAACAAGGAGGGAGAGATGACCAATTAAGAGTATGACTGCGGCCTACAGTCACCACGTAATCCAAAGTTGTCTCACCTTCACTATATGTTACTCTCGTAATGCACAATACACCGCACCTTATAAAAAATGAAATTGAATGAAAAATAGTAAAGCTACGTTAACAAAGTTAAATACGCTTACCATAAATTACCACTTGGCACCAGTACCTGAGTGAAGCTCCTAGGACAGGCCCCCATATAACTTGTGACGGTAACGCGTTGGTGTTCGGCTGTTTAAGGCTAGGGGTATGGCCTCGTCACATAGTTATAAAAAAAAATAGAAAAAACTGGAACTTCGTCTGTGGTAAGGTAAGGAGAAGACACACAAAACACAAGTAAACTTTAACAATGAAATTTTAATTACGTTAATTAAATCAAAACATGAATAAAATGCACAAACAAATTCTTATAATAAAATCAATCAATCAAAATAATAAGAATAATTAGATGACACAATGAAAAGTTACGTTAAGGCAAAATAACAAGAAGTGCAATATACAAGTAAATGGGAGGTGCTGGAATATTGGCTTAAAGCCACCACTTCTCTCAGTACACGCTAGTCTAGCTGGGAGGAGTGGTGACAACGAGAGCACTGAACATTCTGAAGTCCGAGGTTGGGGCGACCCCAGACATCAAGTAGTATGGGGGGGCGAGTGCAGGTGCAGCCAGACCGGCGACCAATCAGCGGAGCCGGTAGCGATCAACATGTAGTTTGGTGGTTTGGGTCCGAACAGGTGGCTGGCTGCATACGTTTTGCTCACCCTGGCAAGCCTTGCTGGTGTTGTTGTCGTTGTTGGACATGTCTTCCATAGTCGTTTTATATAACCACAACGACGTAATTGTGGAGGGAAGAGCAGGCTCAATCTCTTGAAGGAGATTATCGTCACAACTCTCCCCCGAAGCCTGCGGTTCTGGAAGAAGTACGTCGTTATGTGGTGGAGTAATGGATGGAGTCGCTTCTACTTCATAAACTCTGGAGAGATCAGGGGCTAAGATGTTGTCAGACTCTTGGTATAGCGTGTCTCCAGGTTGAATTTCTGCAGTTAGCAAGCCCATAGTAGAAGACGTTGAGATGAGAAGTGGGCGTGCTGCAGGAGGTGTAGGGTGGTGTGGTCCGTGTTGATGGTGGACCGAGCACTTTTCAGGGGTGGAGTGAAGTGCTGAAGCTTCAGGATGAGGAAGAGTAGCTCCTTGCCAATTGTTCCGTCGTTCCTTGTAGCAGTAGTCGCTGACAGGTGTATTCTTCTCGCCTCGTTGCTGCATCACGACACCACCATTGTCGGTACCATTGGCGTCGACATGGAGGATGAAGGGCTTATCTGACGAGGTGAGAGTGGAATTAGAAGAGGGCATAGGAGCACGATTATTATCCTGAAAGCATTTGGGAAGATCATTAAGGATTTCGGAATTAGAAAGCGCCGACTCCTTGTCAGTGCTTTCGGGAGAAGAAGCTGGGAAGGTCTCACTGTGGATGTAGGGTTCTGTGAATGTGGAATAGTTAGTCAAGACAGTGGGAGGAGTACCATTATATTGCTTCAAGAGGTTGACGTGGCACAGCTGGGTCTTCCGCCGCCTATCTGGAGTCTCTATGACGTAAGTGTTGTTGTTTCTGCACTCTTTGACGCAGTAGGGTCCTGAAAATCTGTTTTGTAAAGGTGAACCTGGGATAGGGAAATAGGCAAGGACGAAGTCTCCCGGCTTGAATTTTCTTACTTTGCTGGTCTGGTCGTAATGAGTCTTCATTCTCACCTGGGCTTTCAATAGATTATCATGGGCAAAGCGGTGGACTCTCTCTAGAATGTGTTGAAGGTTTTGAAGAAACTGGGGCACATTCTGATGCTCACTGAAGGTGGCATCTCTGAGAGAGTCTTTGAAAGCCTTAAGGGGAGTACGGCACTTACGGCCGTAGAGCATCTCATAAGGAGATACTCCTAGGGACTCATTGGGGAGACTTCTGAAAATACACATTATTAGGTCAATCTGCTTATCCCAATCCTTTGAGGTTTCACTACAAAACTTTTTCAAGAGTGCTTTGATGGTCTGATGACTACGTTCAAGAGAACCCTGTGAAGCAGGATGATAGGGGCTGGACAATACCTGTTTGATGTTGAACTCCTCCAGTGTCCTTTTGAAGAGATCACTGGTGAAGTTGGTGCCACAGTCACTTTGAATCTCCCTGGGAAATCCGTATTGAGTGAAGATCTTCAATAGATGTTTGATAACCGTAGCAGCCGTGATGTTCTTCACTGGAACTGCTATGGGAAATCTGGTGGTAGGACACAGGATGGTTAGGATGTAGGCGTTACCTGAACTGGTCCGAGGTAAAGGACCAACACAGTCTATTATGAGTCTGTGGAAAGGTTCCGCAGGCACCTGTATGGGAATCAGTGGTGCTCTGGGAATGGAGACGTTCGGTTTGCCTGCCATCTGATATGTATGACACTGTTTTACGTACTGTTTGACGTTATTTACCATACCTGGCCAGTAGTAGTCTTGACGAATCCCATGGTAAGTCTTGTTGAAGCCGTAGTGGGAGAATGCTCCGTGGGCCAGGTGTAGAATAGTGGGCCGCAGGCTGGTGGGAATCACTAGTTGTTCGATGTTGGCCCAATCGTCCTCCTCCTTCAGTTTACTGGGTCTATATCTGCGGTAGAGCAAGTCGTTCTCTAGGAAGAACCCAGGAATACTGTCGGGTTGAGTCTCAGCCTGGAAAAACAATGGTGTTAAAGTAAGATCTTCCCTCTGCAACTTACGGAACTCCAACTTGGTCAGATGCGGGGGTAGTTTCTGAGGGTCTTGAGGGACAGCGGTAGCAGTAGAGTCAGCTGGCTGTGGACGTGCGGCTTGTGCACGGGTGGTCACGAGAACCGGAGGAGAAACTTCATCACTCTCTTGAACCTCTGCTGGAACATACTCAAGAATAGGATTTATTGGCACAGAGTTACACACCTGGGGTTTGTCCATGACGATCAGGTTGGTCGGTTGCAGGTCTTCTGCCAAGTCGTTGCCTAGGAGAAGTTGCACTCCAGGCATGGGAAAAGGCTTTTCCCTGACTGCGACTTGGACTTCTCTGTTCACGTAGGGACAATCCAGGTGGACTCTGGCGAGAGGGTATGGAGTGGTAGCAGTGAGGTCAGTGATGAAGACTGTTTCCCCGGTGTAGACTATGTTGGGCACAGCCGACTTCAAGATGATCGATTGTAGAGCCGCTGTGTCCCTCAAGATCTTCAATTTGAAACGTCCCTCCGGATTTGAACCGTTGGCAGAGACAGTTCCAGTATACAGGTGGTTACTGAAAAGAGAAAGATCATTAACATTAACACCAACATTCATCACAGGCTTACCGGACTTAGGAGGAGTTGGTTTGGGTCTTTGTTGGTCAGTGGTTCCCTTGTATTGAGACTTACCACACTTGTCTATGGTATGTCCATAGAGTCTACAATACTTGCAGTACAGTTGTGAACCAGCTTGATCGGGGCTCACCTTCTCGTAACTGTACCACGACTTCTTACTGGAGGATGGTTCAGGTGTCAGCCGGTGGATGAGGCTGTAAGTGTCAGCCGACTTAGCACACTTCAGGTAGTCGGTTTCTTCTTTATCTGCTAAGTAGAGGCGGACAGGAGGTGGCACACGTCTCAAGAATTCTTCAACAAGCATCAGGTTGACGAGTTCTGCAAAAGTAGAGACATGTGCTGCTTCCAGCCATTTCATGAAATACCTCCGTTTCGTGTTAGCAAACTCAAGGAAGGTAGTGGTACTTGCCTTCAGGTGGTCACGGAATTTCCTTCTATAACTTTCAGTAGAGAGGAGGTAGGCGTCCAACACTGCTTGTTTCAGAGTGTAGTAGTCATTCTCAGACGCCAAAGTACTGAGTGTGACTGCAGCTCTACCTGTAAGATGGACTCTGAGAAGTGTGGCCCATTGGTCGACAGGCCAACTGAGTTGATTAGCAAGGGTTTCAAAGGTGGTGAAAAACACATCAACTTCTGCTTCTACAAAGGATGGCATTAACTTACTTGCATGTGATATATTAAAACTGACGGGAAGATTGGCAGTAGCTTGTTGGCGTTGAGTGAAGTGTGAAGTTTCCAAGGCGATTTCACGTTGACGACACTCTAGAGCCAGAGTCGCTTGTTGTTTGTCATGTTCGCGTTGCATCTCCAACTCGCGTCGTTTGGTTTCAAGCTGTACTCGTTCCCGCTCCTGGAGTAGTGCAACCTCACGTTCCTGGAGGGCGAGTCCGCGTTCTTGTTCTTCCCTCCGTATGGCAGCAGCTCGTTCTTGTTGTTCGAGGGCTTCCCTTTGCTGCTCACGTTCAATCTTGGCCAGCTCTAGTTTGAGTTTCAGCGTTGCCAAATCAGTTTTATCTGCAATATAGTAAGTTTCATGAGTTTCAGAGTCTATCTTACCTTGCTCTAAATAGTAATCCAGCAACAGGTTGTGTAGGTCATTTTTGTTGGCTTGGTAGGGAACTTCTAGTTGATACTCATGTGCAAGAGTTTGTAATTCAGTCCTCTTGGCACGACTTAAAGTTCCTATTTCACCTGCTGGATTTGCACGGAAAGTTTGGAGACGAAACATGGTGAAATTAGCAAATAAAGGTACACGAATATTCAATAGTGAATGTCAGAAACAGGACAACGTGGCAACTGGTACCTATCCTGTGAGATCTTTAACAATTAAAGTTAAGTGAAAGATATTAAATGATTAAATTAAATCAAGGGCGCAGGAAATCTTGTACCCGGTACTCATGTAAGAGAATAAGGGCAAGAAAATCCTACTAACAAATGAAACAGAGTTTCGAAAACAAATGAAACAGTTAAATGCTTCAAAAGTAAAATTGGTAGTCCAAGGATGTAGGCATACCTTGCCAAGTCTCTATAGGACATAAAGCAAGTTTTTCCCACTGAATTTAATATGATACTTACAGAATTAGCGAACTTTTGTGCTCTGAAAAAATAAGCTAATTCCCTACCGTTGTATGTATCATCATCTCTGACTGACGTGTAGGGGTGCGAGGTGTCAACTTGTGACGAGAACTGCTGCTGAGGTCCCAATTCAGCAACTAAAGTTCGAGCTAGAGGAACTATGGCCCTCTTTGTCCTCCTACAGTCAGATTGCAGAAGATTGAGTACTCTTGACCCGGGGCAGACCACAGTACCAGGGTACCAATATGATGATCTGTCAGAATGAGAAATATTCAAGGGACATAGATGGTAAACACGAGTAATAACAAGGAGGGAGAGATGACCAATTAAGAGTATGACTGCGGCCTACAGTCACCACGTAATCCAAAGTTGTCTCACCTTCACTATATGTTACTCTCGTAATGCACAATACACCGCACCTTATAAAAAATGAAATTGAATGAAAAATAGTAAAGCTACGTTAACAAAGTTAAATACGCTTACCATAAATTACCACTTGGCACCAGTACCTGAGTGAAGCTCCTAGGACAGGCCCCCATATAACTTGTGACGGTAACGCGTTGGTGTTCGGCTGTTTAAGGCTAGGGGTATGGCCTCGTCACATAGTTATAAAAAAAAATAGAAAAAACTGGAACTTCGTCTGTGGTAAGGTAAGGAGAAGACACACAAAACACAAGTAAACTTTAACAATGAAATTTTAATTACGTTAATTAAATCAAAACATGAATAAAATGCACAAACAAATTCTTATAATAAAATCAATCAATCAAAATAATAAGAATAATTAGATGACACAATGAAAAGTTACGTTAAGGCAAAATAACAAGAAGTGCAATATACAAGTAAATGGGAGGTGCTGGAATATTGGCTTAAAGCCACCACTTCTCTCAGTACACGCTAGTCTAGCTGGGAGGAGTGGTGACAACGAGAGCACTGAACATTCTGAAGTCCGAGGTTGGGGCGACCCCAGGCATCAAGTAGTATGGGGGGGCGAGTGCAGGTGCAGCCAGACCGGCGACCAATCAGCGGAGCCGGTAGCGATCAACATGTAGTTTGGTGGTTTGGGTCCGAACAGGTGGCTGGCTGCATACGTTTTGCTCACCCTGGCAAGCCTTGCTGGTGTTGTTGTCGTTGTTGGACATGTCTTCCATAGTCGTTTTATATAACCACAACGACGTAATTGTGGAGGGAAGAGCAGGCTCAATCTCTTGAAGGAGATTATCGTCACAATATATATATATATATATATATATATATATATAAGCCTATACTTGCATAAACCACAAGTGAAGATAAACAATCTTTGGACAACACCCACCAGTGGGACTCGAACCCAGAAAGCACAACTACCTTCCAGTAGCTGGCATAACTAGTATGCTTTAACCCACTACGCCATCAGACCTTACAAAAGAAGTAGATAGTTCGAGATATATATATCTCAAACATCTCTACCTCCCGAAGGCACCAGATGAGTGAGGGGTCAGTCTGCAATTTTCGTCAAGCCACTGTCAATGTGAGAGAACTCGTGTCCAGCTTATAAGCCTATACTTGCATAAACCACAAGTGAAGATAAACAATCTTTGGACAACACCCACCAGTGGGACTCGAACCCAGAAAGCACAACTACCTTCCAGTAGCTGGCATAACTAGTATGCTTTAACCCACTACGCCATCAGACCTTACAAAAGAAGTAGATAGTTCGAGATATATATATCTCAAACATCTCTACCTCCCGAAGGCACCAGATGAGTGAGGGGTCAGTCTGCAATTTTCGTCAAGCCACTGTCAATGTGAGAGAACTCGTGTCCAGCTTATAAGCCTATACTTGCATAAACCACAAGTGAAGATAAACAATCTTTGGACAACACCCACCAGTGGGACTCGAACCCAGAAAGCACAACTACCTTCCAGTAGCTGGCATAACTAGTATGCTTTAACCCACTACGCCATCAGACCTTACAAAAGAAGTAGATAGTTCGAGATATATATATCTCAAACATCTCTACCTCCCGAAGGCACCAGATGAGTGAGGGGTCAGTCTGCAATTTTCGTCAAGCCACTGTCAATGTGAGAGAACTCGTGTCCAGCTTATAAGCCTATACTTGCATAAACCACAAGTGAAGATAAACAATCTTTGGACAACACCCACCAGTGGGACTCGAACCCAGAACCCATGTTTGAGATATATATATCTCGAACTATCTACTTCTTTTGTAAGGTCTGATGGCGTAGTGGGTTAAAGCATACTAGTTATGCCAGCTACTGGAAGGTAGTTGTGCTTTCTGGGTTCGAGTCCCACTGGTGGGTGTTGTCCAAAGATTGTTTATCTTCACTTGTGGTTCATGCAAGTATAGGCTTATAAGCTGGACACGAGTTCTCTCACATTGACAGTGGCTTGACGAAAATTGCAGACTGACCCCTCACTCATCTGGTGCCTTCGGGAGGTAGACATGTTTGAGATATATATATCTCGAACTATCTACTTCTTTTGTAAGGTCTGATGGCGTAGTGGGTTAAAGCATACTAGTTATGCCAGCTACTGGAAGGTAGTTGTGCTTTCTGGGTTCGAGTCCCACTGGTGGGTGTTGTCCAAAGATTGTTTATCTTCACTTGTGGTTTATGCAAGTATAGGCTTATAAGCTGGACACGAGTTCTCTCACATTGACAGTGGCTTGACGAAAATTGCAGACTGACCCCTCACTCATCTGGTGCCTTCGGGAGGTAGAGATGTTTGAGATATATATATCTCGAACTATCTACTTCTTTTGTAAGGTCTGATGGCGTAGTGGGTTAAAGCATACTAGTTATGCCAGCTACTGGAAGGTAGTTGTGCTTTCTGGGTTCGAGTCCCACTGGTGGGTGTTGTCCAAAGATTGTTTATCTTCACTTGTGGTTTATGCAAGTATAGGCTTATAAGCTGGACACGAGTTCTCTCACATTGACAGTGGCTTGACGAAAATTGCAGACTGACCCCTCACTCATCTGGTGCCTTTGGGAGGTAGAGATGTTTGAGATATATATATCTCGAACTATCTACTTCTTTTGTAAGGTCTGATGGCGTAGTGGGTTAAAGCATACTAGTTATGCCAGCTACTGGAAGGTAGTTGTGCTTTCTGGGTTCGAGTCCCACTGGTGGGTGTTGTCCAAAGATTGTTTATCTTCACTTGTGGTTTATGCAAGTATAGGCTTATAAGCTGGACACGAGTTCTCTCACATTGACAGTGGCTTGACGAAAATTGCAGACTGACCCCTCACTCATCTGGTGCCTTCGGGAGGTAGAGATGTTTGAGATATATATATCTCGAACTATCTACTTCTTTTGTAAGGTCTGATGGCGTAGTGGGTTAAAGCATACTAGTTATGCCAGCTACTGGAAGGTAGTTGTGCTTTCTGGGTTCGAGTCCCACTGGTGGGTGTTGTCCAAAGATTGTTTATCTTCACTTGTGGTTTATGCAAGTATAGGCTTATAAGCTGGACACGAGTTCTCTCACATTGACAGTGGCTTGACGAAAATTGCAGACTGACCCCTCACTCATCTGGTGCCTTCGGGAGGTAGAGATGTTTGAGATATATATATCTCGAACTATCTACTTCTTTTGTAAGGTCTGATGGCGTAGTGGGTTAAAGCATACTAGTTATGCCAGCTACTGGAAGGTAGTTGTGCTTTCTGGGTTCGAGTCCCACTGGTGGGTGTTGTCCAAAGATTGTTTATCTTCACTTGTGGTTCATGCAAGTATAGGCTTATAAGCTGGACACGAGTTCTCTCACATTGACAGTGGCTTGACGAAAATTGCAGACTGACCCCTCACTCATCTGGTGCCTTCGGGAGGTAGAGATGTTTGAGATATATATATCTCGAACTATCTACTTCTTTTGTAAGGTCTGATGGCGTAGTGGGTTAAAGCATACTAGTTATGCCAGCTACTGGAAGGTAGTTGTGCTTTCTGGGTTCGAGTCCCACTGGTGGGTGTTGTCCAAAGATTGTTTATCTTCACTTGTGGTTTATGCAAGTATAGGCTTATAAGCTGGACACGAGTTCTCTCACATTGACAGTGGCTTGACGAAAATTGCAGACTGACCCCTCACTCATCTGGTGCCTTCGGGAGGTAGAGATGTTTGAGATATATATATCTCGAACTATCTACTTCTTTTGTAAGGTCTGATGGCATAGTGGGTTAAAGCATACTAGTTATGCCAGCTACTGGAAGGTAGTTGTGCTTTCTGGGTTCGAGTCCCACTGGTGGGTGTTGTCCAAAGATTGTTGATCTTCACTTGTGGTTTATGCAAGTATAGGCTTATAAGCTGGACACGAGTTCTCTCACATTGACAGTGGCTTGACGAAAATTGCAGACTGACCCCTCACTCATCTGGTGCCTTCGGGAGGTAGAGATGTTTGAGATATATATATCTCGAACTATCTACTTCTTTTGTAAGGTCTGATGGCGTAGTGGGTTAAAGCATACTAGTTATGCCAGCTACTGGAAGGTAGTTGTGCTTTCTGGGTTCGAGTCCCACTGGTGGGTGTTGTCCAAAGATTGTTTATCTTCACTTGTGGTTTATGCAAGTATAGGCTTATAAGCTGGACACGAGTTCTCTCACATTGACAGTGGCTTGACGAAAATTGCAGACTGACCCCTCACTCATCTGGTGCCTTCGGGAGGTAGAGATGTTTGAGATATATATATCTCGAACTATCTACTTCTTTTGTAAGGTCTGATGGCGTAGTGGGTTAAAGCATACTAGTTATGCCAGCTACTGGAAGGTAGTTGTGCTTTCTGGGTTCGAGTCCCACTGGTGGGTGTTGTCCAAAGATTGTTTATCTTCACTTGTGGTTTATGCAAGTATAGGCTTATAAGCTGGACACGAGTTCTCTCACATTGACAGTGGCTTGACGAAAATTGCAGACTGACCCCTCACTCATCTGGTGCCTTCGGGAGGGAGAGATGTTTGAGATATATATATCTCGAACTATCTACTTCTTTTGTAAGGTCTGATGGCGTAGTGGGTTAAAGCATACTAGTTATGCCAGCTACTGGAAGGTAGTTGTGCTTTCTGGGTTCGAGTCCCACTGGTGGGTGTTGTCCAAAGATTGTTTATCTTCACTTGTGGTTTATGCAAGTATAGGCTTATAAGCTGGACACGAGTTCTCTCACATTGACAGTGGCTTGACGAAAATTGCAGACTGACCCCTCACTCATCTGGTGCCTTCGGGAGGCAGAGATGTTTGAGATATATATATCTCGAACTATCTACTTCTTTTGTAAGGTCTGATGGCGTAGTGGGTTAAAGCATACTAGTTATGCCAGCTACTGGAAGGTAGTTGTGCTTTCTGGGTTCGAGTCCCACTGGTGGGTGTTGTCCAAAGATTGTTTATCTTCACTTGTGGTTTATGCAAGTATAGGCTTATAAGCTGGACACGAGTTCTCTCACATTGACAGTGGCTTGACGAAAATTGCAGACTGACCCCTCACTCATCTGGTGCCTTCGGGAGGTAGAGATGTTTGAGATATATATATCTCGAACTATCTACTTCTTTTGTAAGGTCTGATGGCATAGTGGGTTAAAGCATACTAGTTATGCCAGCTACTGGAAGGTAGTTGTGCTTTCTGGGTTCGAGTCCCACTGGTGGGTGTTGTCCAAAGATTGTTTATCTTCACTTGTGGTTTATGCAAGTATAGGCTTATAAGCTGGACACGAGTTCTCTCACATTGACAGTGGCTTGACGAAAATTGCAGACTGACCCCTCACTCATCTGGTGCCTTCGGGAGGTAGAGATGTTTGAGATATATATATCTCGAACTATCTACTTCTTTTGTAAGGTCTGATGGCGTAGTGGGTTAAAGCATACTAGTTATGCCAGCTACTGGAAGGTAGTTGTGCTTTCTGGGTTCGAGTCCCACTGGTGGGTGTTGTCCAAAGATTGTTTATCTTCACTTGTGGTTTATGCAAGTATAGGCTTATAAGCTGGACACGAGTTCTCTCACATTGACAGTGGCTTGACGAAAATTGCAGACTGACCCCTCACTCATCTGGTGCCTTCGGGAGGTAGAGATGTTTGAGATATATATATCTCGAACTATCTACTTCTTTTGTAAGGTCTGATGGCGTAGTGGGTTAAAGCATACTAGTTATGCCAGCTACTGGAAGGTAGTTGTGCTTTCTGGGTTCGAGTCCCACTGGTGGGTGTTGTCCAAAGATTGTTTATCTTCACTTGTGGTTTATGCAAGTATAGGCTTATAAGCTGGACACGAGTTCTCTCACATTGACAGTGGCTTGACGAAAATTACAGACTGACCCCTCACTCATCTGGTGCCTTCGGGAGGTAGAGATGTTTGAGATATATATATCTCGAACTATCTACTTCTTTTGTAAGGTCTGATGGCGTAGTGGGTTAAAGCATACTAGTTATGCCAGCTACTGGAAGGTAGTTGTGCTTTCTGGGTTCGAGTCCCACTGGTGGGTGTTGTCCAAAGATTGTATATATATATATATATATATATATATATATATATATATATATATATATATATATATATATATATATATATATGTCGTACCTAGTAGCCAGAACGCACTTCTCGGCCTACTATGCAAGGCCCGATTTGCCTAATAAGCCAAGTTTTCATGAATTAATGTTTTTTCGACTACCTAACCTACCTAACCTAACCTAACCTAACTTTTTCGGCTACCTAACCTAACCTAACCTAACCTATAAAGATTAGGTTAGGTTAGGTTAGGTAGGGTTGGTTAGGTTCGGTCATATATCTACGTTAATTTTAACTCCAATAAAAAAAAATTGACCTCTTACATAATGAAATGGGTTGCTTTATCATTTCATAAGAAAAAAATTTGAGAAAATATATTAATTCATGAAAACTTGGCTTATTAGGCAAATCGGGCCTTGCATTGTAGGCTGAAAAGTGAGTTCTGGCTACTAGGTACGACATATATATATATATATATATATATATATATATATATATATATATATATATATATATATATATATATATATATATATATATATATATATATATTTATATATATATATATATATATATATATATATATATATATATATATATATATATATAATCAGAAAAACTCTTCCTCGTGAAGGGTTCAAACCTCAGACAGCCAGGCATCTAAACACCTAGCATATCCAGTACCATAACCACTGAACCACAACTGACTGTCCAAAAGTGACAGTCTCTGTGGTCAGAGACTGACCACCCAACCCAACACCCGACAGCACTCGGTGGCCAGTGGGTACAGATAAATTTCATCAAATCATTTGATGCTCACGGTTTTCTCATATACTGAGTTGATTTGATGAAAATTATCTGTGCACACTGGCTACTGAGTGCTGTCGGGTGTTGGGTAAAAGACTCACGACTCGCAACACTTTTGTACACTCAGTTGTGGTCCAGTGGTTATTGGACCACAGTGGTTATTGGTATTGGATATGCTGGGTGTTTGGAGCACCTGGCTGTCTGAGGTTCGAACCCTTTAGAGGAAGAGTTTTTCTGATGCATAGAATCACTTAACCTCTATGACCCCCTCAGGATTCGAACCCAGGCCGCCGCGGGTCTCTCCATCAACAGTACTGGTACTCTGACTACTATATGTACACACTCACACAACTTCGAGTAAAGACATTAATCTGCTTCAAAAAATAAGCTTGACGCTAACCCAGTCCTTCAGTCATTCTCAATTAAAGTGTAAAGGTAAAAAAAAAAATCAATTTTATATATAATGTACTTACAATGTATATGCTTTTATTTCTATCCACGAATTTGTGTCTTCCTCCCTACCTCTGCTGTCTTTCAATCCTGGCTGTCTCTGACACCCCTCCTCCATCTCCACCCCTCCACCACACCCCCAACCACACCCCCTCCCCACCCACCCCCTCCACCCCCCCCCCCACCACCACTCACAAAGTGGGCGAATCAGGATCAGGACACGTCCCGTACTAATGACGTTTCCGTGTTTTTCTTTCTTGTTTCTGCCATTGAACGCAAGACTATATAGCTGATCTAGAACATTGTTTTTGAAATTCAAAATATGTCTTGACGGTCAATACTACTTCTCGTGTATTATATGTTCTTCTTTGTGAGTGGTTGTTGATGACCTCTTTGTCGTTCTTCTGGTGTATATGTGTCCGGCATGACACATATGACCGGTGGAGGATAAGGTGTGTGTGTCTCATGACAGTATTACTGTGGAAAGGGAAAGGGGGGTTACTCTCATACAGATTATCCTTGTATGCATGTATGTATCCTTGTATGGATGAGGATAGGACACTTACGATCCTTCTCTCACTTGGGTTGGCAACCTGTGGTGCTTTTCTCAGTGGGAGTAAATTGGGAGCCTCATGTTTCTCACTGACTATTTTCTTTCAATGAATCAAGGCAAAAATTTCTCACTCTCCCACTAAGCATTTTTTGTTCTAGTGGGGGGCAAAAGAGCGGCCGCACGCTCAATTATACCACTTAAGGAACTCATTTAAGCCGGATGAGTAAATGAGTTTCACTCACACTGACGTATATACATTAGACGTAATCCCCCCAACGAGACGCACATAGCCTTAGCATAATACCTGCGGCTTTGACCTAACTACCAGACATCCGGACTGCGTTCAGGAGCTTAGAAAGATACACGTATAAAGCGTGACCTTTACGCTTTTAGCGTATGGCATTCATGAGTGTATGTGCCCTGCGTGAGTGTGTATGACCTGCGTGAGTGTGTGTGACCTGCGTGAGTGTGTGTGACCTGCGTGAGTGTGTGTGACATGCGTGAGTGTGTATGACCTGCGTGAGTGTGTGTGACCTGCGTGAGTGTGTATGACCTGCGTGAGTGTGTATGACCTGCGTGAGTGTGTATGACCTGCGTGAGTGTGTGTGACCTGCGTGAGTGTGTATGACCTGCGTGAGTGTGTATGACCTGCGTGAGTGTGTATGACCTGCGTGAGTGTGTGTGACCTGCGTGAGTGTGTGTGACCTGCGTGAGTGTGTATGACCTGCGTGAGTGTGTATGACCTGCGTGAGTGTGTATGACCTGCGTGAGTGTGTATGACCTGCGTGAGTGTGTATGACCTGCGTGAGGGTCATGTAATCACACAGCTACACCTGGGGAAAGAAGTACCTACACCACCACACTTGGGAAAGAAAGTACCTACACCTCACCACCCCTGGGGAAGAAAGTACCTACACCTCACTACACCTGGGGAAGAAAGTACCTACACCTCACCATACCTGGGGAAGAAAGTACCTACACCTCACCACCCCTGGGAAAGAAAGTACCTACACCTCACCACACCTGGGGAAGAAAGTACCTACACCTCACCACCCCTGGGGAAGAAAGTACCTACACCTCACTACACCTGGGGAAGAAAGTACCTACACCTCACCATACCTGGGGAAGAAAGTACCTACACCTCACCACCCCTGGGGAAGAAAGTACCTACACCTCACTACACCTGGGGAAGAAAGTACCTACACCACCACACTTGGGAAAGAAAGTACCTACACCTCACTACACCTGGGGAAGAAAGTACCTACACCACCACACTTGGGAAAGAAAGTACCTACACCTCACCACCCCTGGGGAAGAAAGTACCTACACCTCACCACACCTGGGGAAGAAGGTACCTACACCTCACCACACCTGGGATAGAAAGTACCTACACCTCACCACACCTGGGGAAGAAAGTACCTACACCTCACCACACCTGGGGAAGAAAGTACCTACACCTCACCATACCTGGGGAAGAAAGTGCCTACACATCACCACAACTGGGGAAAAAAGTACCAACACCCCACCACCCCTGGGGAAGAAAGTACCTACACCTCACCTCACCTGGGGAAGTAAATCAGTACTAAGAGGAGCTGAGTGTGACGAGAGCCTCAGATCCTGACAAAATCTCACCATGGAAACTGAAAAAACCATTACATTACTGTGTGTGCCTCTGGCCATAGTCTTCAACTCCTCTCTAGAAAAGGTGAACTACCTGAAATTTAGAGGTCGACAGGAGCCATTGAACAACTGAACGGTATCACAAATAATGAAACCCCTGTAAGATATTAGAAAGGGTCATTAAAAGAAGGCTCGTGGAGCAGTTAAACCATTTTGTTTCCAAGCACCACCATAGATTCATCATGGGGGGGGGGGGGAATCCTGTTTCACCAACTTATTATAACTACATGACAAGATTGAAAACAATTAAATAGGTTAGAGATGGCTGGGGAGACTGCATTTTCCAGGATTGCCAGAAAGATGTTACCCTGGAAACACAAACTGAAACTGTCTCTATTTTCCGCTTGTTACAACTTGTAATAAAGTTGTTACATCTTGGCTTAACGTGTTTATGACGTATTAGAACGTTGTTACAACTTGCTATATTGGTTGTTATAACTGGTTAGGAGGTGTTAAAACTTGTTCGAACGTTGTACCAACGTCGTAGTTTCGGTGTGTGTTTAGTGGGTAACATTGTTCCTCAAATGAGACTTCTTTGCAAACTAGAACGTGCTTTATAATGGGTGAAGGAGAACTTTACAGGGCAATGGGTCGGCCGAGCGGACAGCACGCTGGACTTGTGATCCTGTGGTCCTGGGCTCGATCCCAGGCGCCGGCGAGAAACAATGGGCAGAGTTTCTTTCACTCTATGCCCCTGTTACCCAGCAGTAAAATAGGTACCTGGGTGTTAGTCAGCTGTCACGGGCTGCTTCCTGGGGGTGGAGGCCTGGTCGAGGACCGGGCCGCGGGGACACTAAAAGCCCCGAAATCATCTCAAGATAACCTCAAGACGGGTCGAAGTAAGAGGAGATATATCAGAATGGAGGAAGGTGATTCGTTGGGTAACTCAAGGATCGTTTCTCGGGATCAACCTGATGCTGGTATACCTATCTTGACGTTATCTTGAGATGATTTCGGGACTTTTTTAATGTCCCCGCGGCCCGGTTCTCGACCAGGCCTCCACCCCCAGGAAGCAGCCCGTGACAGCTGACTAACACCCAGGTACCTATTTTACTGCTAGGTAACAGGGGCATAGGGTGAAAGAAACTCTGCCCATTGTTTCTCGCCGGCGCCCGGGAACGAACCCAGGATCACAAGTCCCGCGTGCTGTCCGCTCGGCCGACCGACTCCTCAACTGGGGAGGTGATGGGATTCCTGGTGGTACCTAAGTGATTCTACGGAGGAATTAACCTCATTCTTATCATTGATTGATCATGATGCATAGTTAACGTGCAGAATCAAACTGAGGAAGACTGCAAAACATAGCAAGCTGAACTAGACAATCGTCGAAGAAGGTCTTTAGATTACGAGAACCTTCAAATCCAAGGATCCCATCACAATGGTTGTACTATTTAAATGACTTATGCTGTCCCGTCTTGCTCAGTACTCACTTCCCCCTTCAGAGCAGGAGAGATTGCCGAAATAGAGGGAATACAGAGAACATATACGGCACACACAGACTCGATAAAGCACCTAAATTATTGGGATCGTCTCAAAGCTGTCCAAATGTATTCTCTAGACAGATACGAGAGAGATATCAAATAATATACACATGGAAAATGCTGGAGGGTCAGGTCCGAAAATTTTCACAGTAAAATAACAGGAGAGAATGATGTGGATGGAAATGAAGAATAGAACCAGTGAAGAACAGAGGTGCCATAGGCACAGAAAACACTGTATGAACATCAGAGGTCAACAGTTCTTGTTCCCAGCAAGTATAAGAAATATTGCCGGAACAAACGTGAACGTCTTCAAGAGAGAACTGGACATGTTTTTTCAAGGAGTGCCGGACCAACCGAGCTATAGTGGATATGTGGGCCTCCGGACCGCTCCAAGCAACAGCCTGTTGGACCAAACTGTCACAAGTCAAGCCTGGCCTCGGGCCGTGCTTAGGGAGCAGAAAAACTCCTAGAACCCCTTCTAGATACAATCCAGGTCTGAAAAATGGCTACTGTACTTTAACCTCAACAAATGTACACTTATAAAGATGAGAAATGGAACCAGGAGGCCTCAAACAAGATGAAACGAACGATATGAGGAAGTTGCTGAAGCCTGTTCGATGCACCTTTGGGGGGTAGAAATAGCCTAAGCTACTCTATCCCTTTGAGATGTATTTCTTTCTTGTCTCAATAAACATACTTGAACTTGAACTTGATGCACAGTTTTACTTGTAAATATGATCTGAAAAAAAGAGTGAAAAGAGTCACTGGAATAAACTGCTGGTGGTTGAAAGACAGGACTTTTTCTTATTATTCTTGCACCTTACCTTCTTCAAGACATTCCCCCTCTTCTCTTACCTGCCCTTCACCTCACTCTTTCAATACTTATTGGCCCATTCCTGCCTCTCTCTCCCTCCCTCCCTAGCAGCTGGACACCCTCGTAAATACTGTCAAGCAGTATCCTCCCCCACGATAGCAGCTTGACGATTAAATGCGACCTCAGAACACAGTATATACATTTACAAAAAAGAATTCTACCATTTACGGGCTATTCGTGCCCGTGCCACCTCTTGGGTGGTTTAATCTTTATCAATCAATCAATCCTCTCTCCCTATCACACAACTTGATAGTGATCAAGAACGGAGCGAAACGTCGTCGTTTCTCCATTTTCTAACTACACGCACGCACACACACACACACACACACACACACACACACACACACACACACACACACACACACACGCACACACACACACACACACACACACACACACACACACGCACACACACACACACACACACACACACACACACACACACACACGCACACACACACACACACACACACACACACACACACACACACACACACACACACCTTCCCCACCTTCCCCTCTCTCACATATCTTCCCTCCACCTTTCTCCTAAAATATCCTCACTCTCCTCTCTCACCCCTTTTGCTCCCTTCTCTCTCTCTCTCCATCCTCTCGCTCCTCTCTACCTTTCTCTCCGCTCTAATCCCCTCGCCCCCTAATGGGGGGGGGGGGGAATTCTACAAATGCTAATATTTCCTAAAGCATTTCACTACTGGCCTATGACACTCCCCCACCCCACATACGTCATTTGTAAATTTTGGGTGAAGGCTACCCCTAAACATCTGGCCTCCAGCCTCCGGCATACAGAGAAACAAACAGAAACAGACATTTCATAGATAAAGGAACTGTTGCTTGTTACCGTTTGTTTCTGAACTCTCTGACTGGTTATACATAAAACTTCAAACATCCCATGATAGAGTAAGACTTGCTCAGACCCTCTGGTCACCGGTTAGGTTAGGGTAGGTTAGGTCTTGGTTAAATTAGGTCTTGGGTAGGTTAGGTCTTGGTTAGGTTAGGGTAGGTTAGGTCTTGGTTAGGTTAGGTTAGGTCTTGGTTAGGTTAGGTCATGGTTAGGTTAGGTCTTGGTTAGGTCTTGGTTAGGTTAGGTCTTGGTTAGATTAGGTCTTGGGTAGATTAGGTCTTGGTTAGATTAGGTTAGGTTAGGTCTAGGTTAGGTGTTTAGGTCCCCAGTTCGAGTCCTCGCCAAGTTATGTTAATTAAAATACCCCCGAATAAGGAAGAGTACGAAAATAGCAATAAATGAATAATATCATAAGAATAAAGAATTGCAAAAAAAAACATAGAATAATTCTGGAAAAAGCAAATGGATGGAAGAAGGTAATACGAAAAAAAAAATTTAGTAAAAACTCCGATATCGAACTCGGAGATTTGCAAAAACAAGCGACTGTTCTTGACAGCGGAAACCAAATAAAAAACTGAACAAATGAAAACCAAAATTGAACAAAAAAGTTCATTGTTCGTTTACGAAGCAGCCGAGACAGCGAGAGAGACGAGAGAAGCCACAATGAACAAGAACTGGGTGAAAAATTGAAAATTAAATATTAAATCAGATAAATAGTGTCCAAAACAAAGGCAAAAAATTAAATAGAAATTCTGAAAATAAAAATATATTCATTTAAGTCAGGACATCTCAAAGAAATAGCGAGAAAAAAAAACGAATGTTTAACAAACTAAGAAACAGGATCTATTGAACCTATTTAAGAATGGAAATAAAGCCCTTTAAGAATGGAAATAAAGCCCTTTAAGAATGGTAATTAAGCCCTTCAAGAATGGAAATAAAGCTCTTTAAGAATATAAATAAAGCCCTTTAAGAATGGAAATAAAGCCCTTTAAGAATGGAAATAAAGCCCTTTAAGAATGGTAATTAAGCCCTTTAAGAATGGAAATAAAGCCCTTTAAGAATGGTAATTAAGCCCTTTAAGAATGGAAATAAAGCCCTTTAAGAATAGAAATAAAGCCCTTTAAGAATGGTAATTAAGCCCTTTAAGAATGGAAATAAAGCCCTTTAAGAATGGTAATTAAGCCCTTTAAGAATGGTAATAAAGTCTCATCTGAGTGCATGTATGATCTGAGATAGACTTCCAGGTGGGCCTCATGACACAACATACCCACATGGACGCCTCTCTATGTGGGGATCCATGTGGGGGTCCATGTGAGGGTCCATGTGGGGGTCTATGTGGTAACTGAAACTCCAATACAACATCAACGTCCCCCTTTACACTAATGATGTCACAAAGACATCAATGAAACTCAACCCCCCCCCCCCCCAACCATTATGTCTTTGCTGGTAACGTTACCAGCCCAACTGAACCTATACTCCTGGGACACACACACACACACTCACACACACACTCGCACACACACACACACACACACACACACACACACACACACACACACACACACACACACACACACACACACACACACACACACACACACACACTAAAGATGACCACACCTCGAAAATCACACTTGCATCATTAAGAGAACACCAGTACTATACAACAGACTGTATCCTGTCATTGGTGTAGTGTTGTTCTCCACTGAACACAATACACCTACCACAACAATAGATCAGCAGAATCACTGGGGTAAAAAATAATATATTGTTAATAAATCAGATGTATCACACTAGCCCAATCGTATAAAATCCCAGCCAGCACACTGGGTAAAACCTCATTTTTTTTAGGGGTTTTAGGTTAGGAATTAATTTTTAAACCAGGAATTACGTTAGTGCCATCATGCCAGTAGCATTAAACCCCAATTATTAAATTGGGGTTTAATGTCCCAATTTAAACCAACCTCATTAAACCAGTATCTATATATACCTCAGTATATATATAGATACTGGTCCTTAAAGCCAGTATCTGTACCTTGGAAGCATGAACAGAGCAAACAAATCAACATCTGTCATCAACTCACACCACAATTACTAATTATGCCATACGAGTCTTAACCATTCATTCACAGGTGAGTAAGACTGAGATGAGTAACATCATGGTGGCCAAGCAGAGGCTGAGGGCCCGAGCAGGAACACCTGCGGAGAGGGAAACATCAACACCTGCCCCTACCAAACAAATAAACACCTACCCAATAGAAGCATTTTTTTTATTATGATTATTTTCTACTACAGACGTGGCCAGACATTTACAATGCTAACCAGCATATATACATTTTCTTCTGTCCTCCATGGACAGGGTTAGAGATGTGTTAAACATATAGTTCAGGGGTTTATTGAACAATCAACCACAGAAGGTGATTCGGAAAATAGAAGTATTAACATATGAAGGTCACTAAACTACCACCTATCCACTTGGTGGATAGTAGTTTACTACCGTCCAGCCCAACCACTTGGGCGTGGACGGTAGAGCTGACGGTCTCGCTTCATGCAGGTCGGCGTTCAATTCCCCCGACCGTCCAAGTGGTTGGGCATAACTCCTTCACGTCCCATCCCAAATCCTTATCCTGACCCCCTTACCAGTCGTAATGACTTGGCGCTTTCTCCTGATAGTTCCCTTCCCTTCCCCCCCCCCCCCCCCCTCCAGAATTACCTCTCACAACTACTCAACATCAGACCCGATCTCGATACCAACAACACATAGCAAATATGTGCTGTTTGCACATATTTACTCAACTGGCACAGCAGCTCAGAAATCACCTTACCGAAGCCACCTCAGTTCCACAGTGTTGTGTCGCATCTCGCCAACCAAACACAACAGAGAGAGAGAGAGAGAGAGAGAGAGAGAGAGAGAGAGAGAGAGAGAGAGAGAGAGAGAGAGAGAGAGAGGACCCAACTCCATCACCCAGTTATCCAAAACATACATAAATTTCAAAATGCTGAATCTGTATAAACAACGCAAGAACATCATACACAAACATTTATGTAATTATAAATAGGAGAAACCTGTAATGCAAGAGAGAGAGTGGTCAAGCAAAGACCACGTATCATGTTATTGGTGAAGAATACCTTATCAAGTATAAGTCATTCAGACTTTTCGAGACAGATACAAGGAAAGGAGAAGATGGAGTGGGCCTTGTTTTACATTGGAACTTCGGGATTTAGCTGCAAGGCGAGATTGAATCCCAAAAGTCATCTTCCAAGACTGATGAGTATGTGAGTGTTGCCTGATACTCAGGTGAGTGTTGCCTGATACTCAGGTGAGTGTTGCCTGATACTCACCTGAGTGTTGCCTGACACGTGAGTGATGCCTGGCTTAGTTGGAGGAGAAATGTCTAGTGAAAACATTTAAATTATTGTAAGATTTGACTGGAAAAAAAATCATACAGGTCTTAAAATGAACGAAATATCTCATAGGAAACGTAATAATTATATTGGAAATAGAGCTTTTTAACCATGATATGAGACGTCGACCCCAGAAACGTCACACTGAGAGAGGTGATGAAATTCCTTATTAACAATTACTCATAGCTCAGTCGGTAGAGCTTCGACCTGACACGCGTGGGAGCCAGGGTTCGAGACCCTAACAGCCCAGGTGAATGGAGAGAGAGAGAGAGGTGATGATATCTGATGGATAGCATCAGCAGCAAATGATAAGCTGGCCAAGATAAGAACTGTCTCTAGAAACTCGTATATGGAATCATTCAGAACCTTGTATACCACATATTGTATAATAGATGAATCATGGAGTATGCGGCCCCAGTGTGGAGTATGCGGCCCCATCATGGAGTATGCGGCCCCATCATGGAGTATGCGGCCCCATCATGGAGTATGCGGCCCCAGTGTGGAGTCCAAATTTCAAATAAAATATTAAAATAATGCAAATATAAGACAATGTTAGAGAAAGTTCAGAGGTGCTCCATCAGATTAGTCTTGGAGATGAGATGAATTAGTTACGAGGAAAGAGTACTTGATGTAATCAACATTTCACTGGAAGATATTAGATTTTGGGGAGAGACTTGATTACCACATACAAAATTCTCAGAGGAATTGACAGTAGAGAAAGACGAACAATTTAATTCGGATGGATCACGAATAGGGTGACACAGGTGGAAACTTTGTTTCCAAATGAGCCACAGAGATATTATAAATATTTTGTTAGTGTTCGAGTTGTTTACAAATGGAATTAGGAATTGCTGTGGTGTAGCGAGACTTTATACTAAGTTTTAAATGTTGATATGGTACAGTCCATTAGGCTTAAGGGAGGCCTCGTAGCCTGGTGGATAGCGCGCAGGATTCGTAATTCTGTGGCGCGGGTTCGATTCCCGCACGAGACAGAAACAAATGGGCAAAGTTTCTTTCACCCTGAATGCCCCTGTTACCTAGCAGTAAATAGGTACCTGGGAGTTAGTCAGCTGTCACGGGCTGCTTCCTGGGGGTGAAGGCCTGGTCGAGGACCGGGCCGCGGGGACACTAAAGCCCAGAAATCATCTCAAGATAAGAACCTGTTCAGCCAGCCCGTCTTCCTAAGGTTTCCCAACGTTAAGAAAACGGTCAATTTAAAGTGGTCTCTCCTAACCTACCAGAGGACCCAAAACAGAAAACGGGACAGAACGTCACTTTCGCCAGCCGTTTCCATTTTCTAGTACGACAATTGATGGCCTTATTTTTTTTTTTTTTTTTTTTGAGATATATACAAGAGTTGTTACATTCTTGTACAGCCACTAGTACGCGTAGCGTTTCGGGCAGGTCCCTGGAATACGATCCCCGCCGCGAAGAATCGTTTTTTCATCCAAGTACACATTTTACTGTTGCGTTAAACAGAGGCTACAGTTAAGGAATTGCGCCCAGTAAATCCTCCCCGGCCAGGATACGAACCCATGACATAGCGCTCGCGGAACGCCAGGCGAGTGTCTTACCACTACACCACGGAGACTGTAAACGTATGCGTTATGTAACGCATACGAGTGAAAAGCGACGTTCTTTGCAGGAGAACAGGCTGTAGGAGGACAGGTTGTTGGATGACAGGTTGTAACAGGACAGGTTGTAGGAGGACACGTTGGACCCATACTGTTTCTGATATATGCAAATGATCTACCAGAGGGTATAGAATCATTACTCTCATTGTTTTCTGATGATGCAAAAATTATGAGGAGGATTAAGACGGAGGAAGATAGTATGAGGCTACAAGATGACCTAGACAGACTGAATGAATGGCCCAATAAATGGCTACTAAAGTTCAACCCGAGTAAATGTAAGGTAATGAAACAAGACAGTGGAAACAGGAGACCAGACACAGGATACAGAATGGGAGATGAAGTCCTTCATGAAACGGACAGAGAGAATGATCTAGGAGTTGATATCACACCAAACCTGTCTCCTGAAGCCCACATAAAAAGAATAACATCTGCTGCGTATGCGAGGCTGGCTAACATCAGAACTAACTTCAGGAACCTGTGTAAGGAATCATTCAGAATCTTGTATAGCACATATGTAAGACCAATCCTGGAGTATGCAGCCCCAGCATGGAGCTCGTACCTTGTCAAGCACAAAACGAAGCTTGAAAAAGTTCGGAGGTATACCACTAGTCTAGTACCAGAACTACGAGGCATGTGTTACGAGGAAAGGCTGTGTGAAATGCGCCTCACGACACTGGAAGACAGAAGAGTAAGGGGAGACATGATCACTACCTATAAAATTTTCAGAGGAATTGACAGGTTAGATAAAGATAAACTGTTTAACATGGGTGGTATGCGAACAAGGGGACACAGGTGGAAACTGAGTACCCACATGAGCCACAGGGATGTTAGAAAGAACTTTTTCAGTGTCAGAGTAGTTAACAGATGGAATGCATTAGGAAGTGATGTGGTGGAGGCTGACTCCATACACAGTTTCAAGTGTAGATATGATAGAGCCCAGTAGGCTCAGGAACCTGTACACCAGTTGATTGACGGTTGAGAGGCGGGACCAAAGAGCCAGAGCTCAACCCCCGCAAGCACAACTAGGTGAGTACAACTAGGTGAGTACAGGGGCCCTGGTGGCTGAGTGGAGGGGGCCTGGTGGCTGAGTGGACAGCGCTCGGCGTTAATAATCTTAGAGACTGGGGGTCGATCCCTGGCGATGGCTGAAACAAATGGGCAGAGTTTCTTTCATCCTGATGCCCCTGTTCACCTAGCAGTAAATAGGTACCAGGGAGTTAGCTGCTACGGGCTGCTTCCTGTGTGTGTGTGTACTCACCTATTTGTACTCACCTATTTGTGCTTGCGGGGGTTGAGCTTTGGCTCTTTGGTCCCGCCTCTCAACTGTCAATCAACTGGTGTACAGATTCCTGAGCCTACTGGGCTCTATCATATCTACATTTAAAACTGTGTATGGAGTCAGCCTCCACCACATCACTGCCTAGTGCATTCCATCCGTTAACTACTCTGACACTGAAAAAGTTCCTTCTAACGTCTCTGTGGCTCATGTGGGTACTCAGTTTCCACCTGTGTCCCCTTGTTCGCGTCCCACCAGTGTTGAATAGTTTATCCTTGTTTACCCGGTCGATTCCTCTGAGGATTTTGTAGTTTGTGATCATGTCTCCCCTTACTCTTCTGTCTTCCAGTGTCGTAAGGTGCATTTCCCGCAGCCTTTCCTCGTAACTCATGCCTCTTAGTTCTGGGACTAGTCTAGTGGCATACCTTTGGACTTTTTCCAGCTTCGTCTTGTGCTTGACAAGGTACGGGCTCCATGCTGGGGCCGCATACTCCAGGATTGGTCTTACATATGTGGTGTACAAGATTCTGAATGATTCCTTACACAGGTTCCTGAACGCTGTTCTGATGTTAGCCAGCCTCGCATATGCCGCAGACGTTATTCTTTTTATGTGGGCTTCAGGAGACAGGTTTGGTGTGATATCAACTCCTAGATCTTTCTCTCTGTTCGTTTTATTAAGTACTTCATCTCCTATTCTGTACTGTGTGTGTGTGTGTGTGTGTGTGTGTGTGTGTGTGTGTGTGTGTGTGTGTGTGTGTGTGTGTGTATGTGTGTGTGTGTGTGTGTGTTAGAGAGAGATATATGTAGTAGATATAGAGGAAAAATAGATTGGTTAGAAGGCGGGGTCCAAGAGCTATAAATTACTCGATTCTGCAGACACAAATAGTAAATACACACACAAGATGCACCATAAGGTAGGTACAACCCTAATAAAGTGGTCTACAAAAAAAAAGTAGAGAGAGAGAAAGAGAGACAGACAGACAGACAGACAGACAGACAGACAGACAGACAGACAGACAGACAGACAGACAGACAGACAGACAGACAGACTGAGACATAAGCAAAAAAGCAGACAGACATGTTGAGAAAGAGAAAGAAAAACAGACAGACACATCAAAATATTCCTCACCAGTTACCAGATACAAAATGATTATACAAGAGCTGCATCAACTCTCATTACCATTCATAATTACCAACCACTACCTCCTAAATTTCTCTCTCACCAAGTTAAATGCTGGAGTTAAATGCTGAACCAATATTTACCCAGGGCTCCACACTGGCCAAAATGCTTCCCTAATTTGGGTATCACGTTTGGGTTCTCGGAGATGGGATTTGGAAGGCTATAGTTGGCAACATTGTATTGTGTTGTGGTAAATGTGATTGTGTTTTGGTAACTGTGATTGTGTTGAGGGACCTGTGTTGTGTTGTGGTAACTGTGGTTGTGTTGTGGTAACTGTCATTGTGTTGTGGTAACTGTCATTGTGTTGTGGTAACTGTCATTGTGTTGTGGTAACTGTCATTGTGTTGTGGTAACTGTCATTGTGTTGTGGTAACTGTAATTGTGTTGTGGTAACTGTCATTGTGTTGTGGTAACTGTCATTGTGTTGTGGTAACTGTCATTGTGTTGTGGTAACTGTCATTGTGTTGTGGTAACTGTCATTGTGTTGTGGTAACTGTCATTGTGTTGTATGTGACTTTGAGTAGTGATTTGGTGTTCTGCACTTTGTACTCACCTATGCCTGCGGGGGTTGAGCTCTGGCTCTTTGGTCCCGCCTCTCAATTGTCAATCAACTGGTGTACAGGTTCCTAATCTCTTCTTGTCAATATTATCTCTACAGTTGAAACTGTGTATGGAGTCAGCCTCTACCTCATCGCTGCCCAATGCATTCCATTTATTACTGTGACACTGAAAAAGTTCTTTTATAATGTCTCTGTGGCTCATTTAGGTACTCAGTTTCCACCTGTGTCCTCTTGTGCGTGTTCAACCTATGCTAAATAGTTTGTCATTGTCTACCCTGTCAAGTCCTCTGAGAATTTTGTAGCTGGTGATCATGTCTCCCATAACTCTTTTGTCTTCCAGGGGCGTGAGATTAAGTTCTCGAAGCCTTACCTTGTAACTCATACCCCTCAGTTCTGGGTCTAATCTAGTGGCATACCTTTGGATCTTCTCTAAATTTGTCTCTTGTTTAATTAGATATGGAATCTAGGCTGGAGCTGCATACTCCAGGATTGGTCTGACATATTTATTATACAAGGTTCTGAATGATTCCTTACATTCTTTCATTCTTGCAAAGCCATTAACACGCGTAGCGTTTCGGGCAAGTCAGAAATAGGAGAGGCCCTCATTAAAGTTAATTAAAGAATTCACTGAGTTTAATAATTCCTTTTACTTATATCCTAGTACGTCCAACCACTTGGGCTGGACGGTAGAGCGACGGTTTCGCTTCATGCAGGACGGCGTTCAATCCCCGACCGTCCAAGTTGTTGGGCACCATTCCTTCCCCCCGTCCTATCCCAAATCCTTATCCTGATCCCTTCCCAATGCTATATCAACCCGTTCTCGCACTTTCTTATAGTCAATATTGATTTATTAAATACGTGCATATGTGACATACTAATTTATTGTGAATATTTTCGTTTACCTTGAAAAGCTTCATAGAAAACACCGACCTTACCTAACCTTCTTAGTATGTTGAAATAAGCATCTTATTGCTTCGTAATTACAATTATTACTTAACCTATACCTACAATTGGTTAATTAATAATTGTAATTACAAAGCAATAAGATGCTTATCTTAACATACTAAGAAGGCTAGGTAAGGTCGGTGTTTTCTATGAAGATTTTCAAGGTAAACTAAAATATTCACAATAAATTAGTATGTCACAAACGCACTTATTTAATAAGTCAATATTGACTTAAAGAAAGTGCGAGAACGGGTTGGCTATATAGTCGTAATGGCTTGGCGCTTTCCACCTAATAGTTATATCCTAGTAACAGAAAGGCGTCTTTTGTGTTTAATTGTCCTAGTAAATATGAGTAACCTAAGATTGAAGACACAGTAAGAGGCAGCAGTGTCTAGACGTTCTGCTTCTACCAGAACGTCGCATTTTGACGTATACTCGACCAAAACTCGTCGTACTAGAAAATGGAAGCGGCTCGTGAACTTGACATTCTGTCCCGTTGTTTTTTGGATCCTCTGGTAGGTTAGGATAACTAACTTTATCTTAGGCACTTTAGTACGACGGTTTCTTGACGTTGGGAGAACCTCAGGAGGACGGGCAGGGTTAAAGGGCGAGGGGGAAGTATCAGGAGAAAGTGCCAAGCCATTACGTCTATATACAACCCGTTCTCGCAAATTCGTAAAGTCAATATTGACTTATTAACTACGTGCATAGGTGATATACTAAACATAATAGATACCCTTAAAAAGATTCATAGAAAACACCGACCTTACCTAACCTTGTTAGTATCTTAAGATAAGCATCTTATTGCTTCGTAATTACAATTATTACTTAACCTATACCTATTATAGGTTAGGTAATAATTGTAATTACGAAGCAATAAGATGCTTATCTTAACATACTAAGTAGGTTAGGTAAGGTCGGTGTTTTCTATGAATCTTTTTAAGGGTATCTATTATGTTAAGTATGTCACCTATGCACATATTTAACAAGTCAATATTGACTTATTAAATTTGCGAGAACGGGTTGCTATATAGCACATGGAAGGGATCAGGATAAGGATTTGGGATGGGATTCTCCCAGTCTCTCCCTTGCTTTAGTTTCCCCTATTCGTTACACACACACACCCATTACACACACACCCATTACCTTGTCCACGTACCACCCGTCCCACTGTCCGTGTATCACCCATTTCCTTGTTCTTGTTCCACTCCCTTCCCCCTGTTACTGTACCACCCATTCCCTTGTCCTCATTCCACCCATTGCCCTGTTCTTGTTCTACCCATTGTCCGTGTTCCACCCATCTCATTGTCCGTGTTCCACCCATCTCATTGTCCGTGTTCTACCCATCTCATTGTCCGTGTTCCACCCATCTCATTGTCCGTGTTCCACCCATCTCATTGTCCGTGTTCCACCCATCTCATTGTCCGTGTTCCACCCATCCCATTGTACGTGTTCCACCCATCTCATTGTCCGTGTTCCACCCATCTCATTGTCCGTGTTCCACCCATCCCATTGTACGTGTTCCACCCATTCCATTGTCCGTGTTCCACCCATCTAATTGTCCGTGTTCCACCCATCTCATTGTCCGTGTTCCACCCATCTCATTGTCCGTGTTCCACCCATCCCATTGTCCGTGTTCCACCCATCTCATTGTACGTGTTCTACCCATCTCATTGTCCGTGTTCTACCCATCCCATTGTCCGTGTTCCACCCATCTCATTGTCCGTGTTCCACCCATCCCATTGTACGTGTTCCACCCATCCCATTGTCCGTGTTCCACCCATCTCATTGTCCGTGTTCCACCCATCTCATTGTCCGTGTTCCACCCATCCCATTGTCCGTGTTCCACCCATCCCATTGTCCGTGTTCCACCCATCCCATTGTCCGTGTTCCACCCATCTCATTGTTCGTGTTCCACCCATCTCATTGTCCGTGTTCCACCCATCCCATTGTCCGTGTTCCACCCATCCCATTGTCCGTGTTCCACCCATCTCATTGTCCGTGTTCCACCCATCCCATTGTCCGTGTTCCACCCATCTCATTGTACGTGTTCCACCCATCTCATTGTCCGTGTTCCACCCATCCCATTGTCCGTGTTCCACCCATCCCATTGTCCGTGTTCCACCCATCCCATTGTCCGTGTTCCACCCATCCCATTGTACGTGTTCCACCCATCCCATTGTCCGTGTTCCACCCATCTCATTGTCCGTGTTCCACCCATCTCATTGTCCGTGTTCCACCCATCTCATTGTACGTGTTCCACCCATCCCAGTGTCCGTGTTCCACCCATCCCAGTGTCCGTGTTCCACCCATCCCATTGTTCGTGTTCCACCCATCCCATTGTCCGTGTTCCACCCATCTCATTGTCCGTGTTCCACCCATCCCATTGTCCGTGTTCCACCCATCCCAGTGTCCGTGTTCCACCCATCCCATTGTTCGTGTTCCATCCATGCCTATCACTTCAGTGCTTGAAAACACACATTATGTACACAATTCGATATGTTTAACAGTTTATATAAATGCTTCTTGATTGCTAGAAGCTAAATTAATCAGAGTAATGACTACCTATAACATTATCTCACGTAATCTCATACAAGTGTACATGGATTTCATCAAATCTGAACGCATTGTTTCCTCATAAAACAACAAAATTTGAATCATAGAATCAACACTGGAAACATTATCCGTGAATGCTCTTGACTCCTTTGCAACATCGATGTATTTATTCGGCTTAATTAAAATGGATATTTTCATGAGGATGTGAGTGTGATTACGAGAGGACGGTATAGCGCGAGGTTTCGTGTCAGTGCTGCTGGGTATCTGGTTAAGTTTTCAGGGTCTTGTGTTGCAAAAGTGTGTGTGTGTGTGTGTGTGTGTGTGTGTGTGTGTGTGTGTGTGTGTGTGTGTGTGTGTGTGTATGTGTGTGTACTCACCTAGTTGTGTCTGCAGCATCGAGCATTGACTCTTGGATCCCGCCTTTCGAGCATCGGTTGTTTACAGCAATGACTCCTGTCCCATTTCCCTATCATACCTGGTTTTAAAATTATGAATAGTATTTGCTTCCACAACCTGTTCCTGAAGTGCATTCCATTTTCCGACTACTCTCACGCTAAAAGAAAACTTCCTAACATCTCTGTGACTCATCTGAGTTTCAAGCTTCCATCCATGTCCCCTCGTTCTGTTACTGTTGTGTGTGTGTGTGTGTGTGTGTGTGTGTGTGTGTGTGTGTGTGTGTCTAAACGTTTAAATTTGGAAGTCGAAATAGGCATCTTGGGAATATTTGCCATATTTCACAAAAATCTATTGAGGATATTATGTGGGGGGTTTTACACTGACACATATGCTATCCTCATATGTAAATACATACAAAAATATGTATACAAATTCATATATTTCCCTGGTTATACATAATTTACATATTCATTGAACCTTGATAGTGATAGTAATTCCTGAAATTTGGATAAAGAAAAAACTCATAAATTGTAATGCTTTCCTTTTTTTTGTAGAGTTAAGGGGGGAAAAATGGGTGATTGAAAAACTACATAAAATAGTTTCAAACTTAATATTTGGAGTAAATATTTTTTTGTACCCAATTGTGCTTAATTCTCCAAAGTTCTTAACGTATATGACTCGATATACATATAGTGCCAAAACTTGTAATATTTTAACGATAGCCAACAAATTTTATAATCCTGAAAAATATAGATTTGCAAGCATATGTAAGATATCATAAATTGCCATAGTAAAAAATAATAGCCACATAAGATAACCCACATTTTCAGCGAGTAAATCAGAGACTTCACTTGGGACATTAAAAGCACTTTAATTCAACGCCCATTTAGTTAACCAATTTAGTTAGTTAATTGGTTAAAGCCAATTTGTAGTTAACCAAACAACAGAAAGCATTTAGTGTATAGATGTACAGCAAGATACAGACGTGGAGCCCATAGATGCACTTAGAATCCCAGAAAGATGAACTTTAACCTCAAACAAGTGCTAAGCAATTATGATAAGGACATATGACAAGAGAGAGATGACACATGATCGAGGCATACAAGATGCTCTGGGAGATTAATAAAGTCAAAATAGATCAGATTTAAACTCGAATTGTTTAAAAATTACTTATCCGGATGTATTATAGTGATATAAACTAGTAACGAAACTAATGATATTAAAGCTAACATATATTAGCATGAAAGTAATATCAGTTTCAGATCTAGTTTCAGATGTTTACTGAAACTGCTCAGTCTTATTAATACAAAAAAACTGCGTCACAATTATTTGAAAATTTAAATCCAGGAAATCAATTATTCGAAGTAAGGTGTAAGAGATATTCTTACACGTCCGCTGTTGTATTTCACGTCCAATGGTGTATAACACGTCCAGTGTTGTATAACACGTCCAATGCTGTATAACACGTCCAATGCATTACAACACGTCAGATGCTAATGTAATTAATAAGTGAAAACAACGAGTAATCGGACGAGAAGGTAACGAAGGCTCGTTACTTCACCGGATGATTGTTAACGACCATCATGTTAACGGATGATTAGCATGATTGAGATGTTTGTTTCAAGCCCCCTTAACCCCCGCCGTCTCCAGGGCCGCGGGTGTCAAACTTCTCCGATAATTCGTCTTCCAGGAAACTACACCCACACGCGATTCCCCCCCCCTTACCCATTCCCCATTTTCCCCTCCTTACCCACTCCCCATTTCCCCATTACCCTACACCCCTTAAAACACATTCCCTCCTCCTCCTCCTCCTTCGTAATCTCTTAAGTTCGTCCCTTTCGAAAAATAACTATCATTCGTAGGCAGAAACGTTTTCATAAATGAAAAATGAATTTCATATGTATATATGTATATATATATATATATATATATATATATATATATATATATATATATATATATATATATATATATATATATATATATATATATATATAACTAAGTTGCATATTCAGTTGCATATTGTCCTGGGGACCATTCAGGCTTGTTCGCATATATATATATATATATATATATATATATATATATATATATATATATATATATATATATATATATATATATATATATATATATATATATATATATATATATTATTCATTAACAAAAGGAAGTCATTGTAATTATATAACATGGAACCATGACGACTGTATATTATATAACTGTGTCAAAATTGAAAAATACAATGGGGGGGAAGTCAGTCTAGAATAACAATTTGTTAAATTAATTAGAAATGTTAAAACAGAAACACTGAAAGTAAAATGAACAATAAGTCCGTATAAACAGCGCAAGCAAAGGCAAATTTAACAGATTTTTTTTCCACTTTTATCAAAGAAAAGATTAGGTAAAAAAAAAACACATGGTTTTTAAAAGACTGGGACAGGTCAGATAACTGTTAACGACAAAGAAGTGGGTAGTGTTTTAAGTAAATATTTTGTGTCTGTATTTACTAAATAAGAACTTAAAACATTTAGCGTTCAGTCGAACAAGTCTATATGGCAAGTAATGAGGACATGTTGGCTACGTTGATCAATCCACACACTAGAAATTGAAGAGACGACGACGTTTCGATCCGTCCTGGACCATCATCAAGTCGATTGTGACAGGTTGACTAGTTTATCGATTGGTTGACTAGTTGACTAGTTTATCGATTGGTTGACTAGTTGACTAGTTTATCGATTGGTTGACTAGTTTATCGATTGGTTGACTAGTTTATCGATTGGTTGACTAGTTGACTAGTTTATCGATTGGTTGACTAGTTTATCGATTGGTTGACTAGTTTATCGATTGGTTGACTAGTTGACTAGTTTATCGATTGGTTGACTAGTTTATCGATTGGTTGACTAGTTTATCGATTGGTTGGCTAGTTTATCGAAAGGTTGACCAGTTTAGTGGTTACTAAGGAAGAAGTTATGACTCAAATATACAAATTTTAGCCAAACAAATCCCCATGGCCAGTCAAAGTCTTTGCCAGAGTACTTATAGAATGCAAAGAAGAGCTTTATCAGTCCTGGTCTTGAATATTTAATTAATCATTAGCGTCAGGCAGAGTGCCGGAGTCGTGGAGGGTTGCTAATGTGGTACCAATTTTTTGGGGGAAAGGAAATAGATCACTTGCGTCGAGCTATCGGCCATTTAGCTTCACATCTATTGTAGAAAAGTTGCTTGAGTCGATAATTGCAAAAGATATTCGTTATCATCTTGAAAACATAAATTAATAAAAGATTCACAGCATGGGAGCCGGTCGGCCGAGTGGACAGCACGCTGGACTTGTGATCCTGTGGTCCTGGGTTCGATCCCAGGCGCCGGCGAGAAACAATGGGCAGAGTTTCTTTCACCCTATGCCCCTGTTACCTAGCAGTAAAATAGGTACCTGGGTGTTAGTCAGCTGTCACGGGCTGCTTCCTAGGGGTGGAGGCCTGGTCGAGGACTGGGCCGCGGGGACACTAAAGCCCCGAAATCATCTCAAGATAACCTCAAGATATGGTTTTACTAAGTGCCACTCATGTTTGATAAAGTTTCTATCATTAACAATAAAACAGGTGGTGTTATTCTTCAGCTATATCTTGCTCTGTTTAGGTCCCATTTGCACTATGCAACTCAGTTTTGGTCGCCATTCTATAGAACGAACATAAATTCAGCGAAGGATGATAAGGTTAATCCCGCAAATTAGAAACCTTCCATACGAAGAGAGACTGAAAAAAGCTTAATTAACATTCTCTAAAATGCAGACGATAAGTCACAATATCGTGGCTGAAGATATCATGCGACCAAACCACTCATCAGAGGATGATGAAACGGCGACGTTTCGGTCTCTCCTGGACCATGATGAAGTCGATTGTGTGAAGCGATGACCAAAACGTCGCCGCTTGTTCATCCTCTGACGTGTGATGTGGTCATCATTCTCTAAAATGTCGAAGAGTTTGGATGACACGATAGAAGTGTACTAAGCGGATGGCTGCTGATGCCACGGATTAACTTTATCAGCCATCTCTGGATGCGAATCTTCTAATTCACCCAAGATTCAGTGAATCTTTGTCCATTCTAGAACGACAAGAATATACTGAATAATGTAAACAGGGCCCAAGACGAGCAAGGCAAGGCTGAAGAAAAACATTTCTTGTTTATTGCCAACGCTTCTGGAAACATATCCTAGTAACGTATTTATCTGATTCCGGACATTTAGTCATTAATCTAAAAGGCGTTCGATGCTTAGTAATGATGGCTCTCAAGTCTTTCTCGCAATCAGACTTCACAGTCTGAACACTGTTAAGCTGATATTATGGTAACTCTGTCATCATTACCTAGTCTTAGAATTCTACAAAAAAAAAGTCCACTACGGGCTCACCATAGCCCGTGCTACTTGGAAGTTTTGTTCCGGATAGCGATTCTTAAACAACAACATAGAATCTTATATTTTTCAGCTTTTCACCGCTGCTAATCTTTCATCGATTTCGAAAGCCTTTTTCGATTGGTCCTGAAGCATTTTTGAGTTTCTCGAAGTTATTGTCTGCCCTAGTTGTAAAATCATGAAAATTTGATAATATTGACGCTCATTCCTATATGTAAATCGTTTACATGTCCAGGTTTCCAAAGCAGAGCCCCAGAGGGCTTCAGTTACATGAGCTTCCCAGTCTTTAAGAAACCTGAGCTGTTTTTTGCCGCCAAGAGCTTCCTACTTTGGCTTTAACTGCCTTTATTGCAACTCCTTGTTTCCTCTGAAATAACCATGATCCTATCCAACTTAGGAATAAGATCCCAGTAGCTCTCCCAATACCTCTACCTTTCTGATCAGTTTGTAATGAGCCACAGTATCAAAACCTTTTCTACAAGCAAACCACACGCAATATTGCAATCTTTTTACACAGTCAACTGCCTCATATATGTTGATTAGGAACGAATGCCAATTTACCAAACATGAGCGGCCGTTTGAATAACAATGCTTTGAATCCTTCATTAATCTATGTTTCTCAAGATGCAAACAATGGCCTTGGATGTTATCGATTCAAGAAGCAATTTTCTCACAGAAGACGTTAATTTCTCACGGTATATATTTCAGTTCTTAAAGATTGGCTCAATATTTACATGTCTCCGCGAGCTCGACACTTTACTTCACTGTAATGATTCAATATATATATATATATATATATATATATATATATATATATATATATATATGTATATATATATATATATATATATATATATATATATATATATATATATTTATATATATATATATATATATATATATATATATATATATATATATATATATATATATATATATATATATATAATTGAAAGGCTGACTTTGCTGGTCTCATTATCATTCTTTTAGGGCTTGCGCAAAGACACGGTCTGATCTTGGGGGACTTACTTGGTCTTAACTTTCCTGTCTGCTTAATAGCTTCCTCTCTGTCACGATTAAACTATCCAACTGTGTTCTCTCTCTCTGTCTTTGCCACCTATGTAGATTTTTCTCAGTATCAACGTCTTCTCTAGTATACACAGAGACAAAGTGCTCATTTAAAATGTCTCTCATTTCTTGGTCACTATGCAGGTGATGAGTCACAATAACGTGGCTGAAGTATGTTGACCAGACCACACACTAGAAGGTGAAGGGACGACGACGTTTCGGTCCGTCGTTCATCCACAATCGACTTGAGAATGGTCCAGGACGGACCGAAACGTCGTCGTCCCTTCAACTTCTAGTGTGTGGTCTGGTCAACATCTTGCTCACTATGTTACTTGACCAAACTCATTTTTTAGAGCAGCTGCCTTATCCTAAGTCTCCGTTTGGCACACGAATCTTTGGATGGTTTCTTCACTACTTCAATACTTCAGACTGTATTTATATTTTATCTAATATCTTTTCCAGCCGTTGTTGATAGTATGATAAATTTTTGTTCTAGATATGGCCCCCCATCCCTAGATTTTCTAGATGACATGTCTTCACCTCCCCCTCCCCCCTCCTCCCAGACACACGCCTCGTTCCAAATTCAGCCCGATACATGAAAAATACAGTTCAGACAACTGTAATGATACAACTCTATCAAAACTGATGGAAACATTAAGGAAAGCAATGGTAAAGAAATCTGTGTCATCTACTTGTCTACAGAGAAAAAATAGGTGAAAATAGCGTTTTGTTTTTCTAGACTTGATAAAATCGTTGCTGATAATTAGAGAGGTGTGTGAGCTGCCTGGTGACAGAGTGGGGAAAATCAATACTATATGTACAGTTGTACATATCTTGTGATGCACGTCACAACAGAACAGATTCACATGAAATTCGAATACTGCTAATCAAACCTAACTACATTGACTTGAGAATGGTCCAGGACGGACCGAAACGTCGTCGTCCCTTCAACTTCTAGTGTGTGGTCTGGTCAACATACTTCAGCCACGTTATTGTGACTCGTCGCCTGCAAACCTAACTAAAGTGCTTCCTACCCAACCACAGTGCTTCAGACCCAACCACAGTGCTCCAAACCCAACCACAGTGCTTTAGACCCAACCACAGTGCTTCCTACCCAACCACAGTGCTTCATACCCAACCACAGTGCTCCAAACCCAATCACAGTGCTTTAGACCCAACCACAGTGCTTCATACCCAACCACAGTGCTTCATACCCAACCACAGTGCTCCAAACCCAATCACAGTGCTTTAGACCCAACCACAGTGCTCCAAACCCAATCACAGTGCTTTAGACCCAACCACAGTGCTTCATACCCAACCACAGTGCTTCATACCCAACCACAGTGCTCCAAACCCAATCACAGTGCTTTAGACCCAACCGCAGTGCTCCAAACCCATCCACAGTGCTTCAAAACCCAACCACAATGCTTCAAACCCAACCACAGTGCTTCCTACCCAACCATAGTGCTTCCTACCCAACCACAGTGCTTCAAACCCAACCACAGTGCTTCCTACCCAACCACAGTGCTTCCTACCCAACCACAGTGCTTCCTACCCAACCACAGTGCTTCAGACCCAACCACAGTGCTTCAAACCCAACCACAGTGCTTCCTACCAAACCACAGTGCTTCAGACCCAACCACAGTGCTTCCTACCAAACCACAGTGCTTCAGACCCAACCACAGTGCTTCAGACCCAACCACAGTGCTTCAGACCCAACCACAGTGCTTCCTACCAAACCCCAGTGCTTCAGACCCAACCACAGTGCTTCAGACCCAACCACAGTGCTTCATACCCAACCACAGTGCTTCAGACCCAACCATTGTGCTTCAAACCCAATCACAGTGCTTCAGACCCAACCATAGTGCTTCAGACCCAACCACAGTGCTTCAGACCCAACCATAGTGCTTCAGACCCAACCACAGTGCTTCAGACCCAACCACAGTGCTTCAGACCCAACCACAGTGCTTCAGACCCAACCATAGTGCTTCAGACTCAACCACAGTGCTTCAGACCCAACCACAGTGCTTCAGACCCAACCACAGTGCTTCAGACCCAACCATAGTGCTTCAGACCCATCCACAGTGCTTCAGACCCAACCACAGTGCTTCAAACCCAACCACAGTGCTTCAGACCCAACCACAGTGCTTCAGACCCATCCACAGTGCTTCAGACCCAACCACAGTGCTTCAGACCCATCCACAGTGCTTCAGACCCAACCACAGTGCTTCAGACCCAACCACAGTGCTTCAGACCCAACCACAGTGCTTCAGACCCAACCACAGTGCTTCAGACCCAACCACAGTGCTTCCTACCCAACTACAGTGCTTCAGACCCAACCACAGTGCTTCAGACCCAACCACAGTGCTTCATACCCATCCACAGTGCTTCCTACCCAACCACAGTGCTTCAGACCCTACCACAGTGCTTCATACCCAACCACAGTGCTTCAGACCCAACCACAGTGCTTCCTACCCAACTACAGTGCTTCAGACCCAACCACAGTGCTTCCTACCCAACCACAGTGCTTCAGACCCAACCACAGTGCTTCATACCCATCCACAGTGCTTCAGATCCAGTCACAGTCCAAATTCTCAGGAATATATACACCAGTTGATTGACAGTTGAAAGGCGGGACCAGTGAACCGAAGCTCAACCCCCGCACGCACAACTAGGTGAGTACAGTGTTTCAAATCGTATTACAGCGCATGGAAAAATTTATTATAATTTGCTCAGAATTATGCAATTAATAGAAAATAGTTCATTTGTGTCGGACAATAATGAGGAAACTTCGAGCTTCCAGGCGCAGAGTGCGCACCTCGGCACCTTAACCCAGGAGCAGAGTGCGCACCTTGGCTACCATAACCCAGGGGCAGTGCGCACCTTGGCACCATGACCCAGGCGCAGAGTGCGCACCTTGGCTACCATAACCCAGGGGCAGTGCGCACCTCGGCACCTTAACCCAGGAGCAGAGTGCGCACCTTGGCTACCATAACCCAGGGGCAGTGCGCACCTTGGCACCATAACCCAGGCGAAGTGCGCCCCTTGGCACCATAACCCAGGCGCAGTGCGCACCTCGCCACCATAACCCAGGCGCAGTGCGCACCTCGCCACCATAACCCAGGCGCAGAGTGCGCACCTCGGCACCATAACCCAGGCGCAGTGCGCACCTCGCCACCATAACCCAGGCGCAGTGCGCACCTCGCCACCATAACCCAGGCGCAGAGTGCGCACCTCGCCACCATAACCCAGGCGCAGAGTGCGCACCTCGCCACCATAACCCAGGCGCAGAGTGCGCACCTTGGCACCATAACCCAGGCGGATATATCAATAGTAGAGGTGCGCCCCTGTGGTCAGCACTGGTGCTTGAACTCGTGGCTGTTATCACTGTCCGACAAGTTGTTGTTGTTATAGATTCAGCTACTCTGAACAAGTTCCAAGTAGCACGGGCTATGGTGAGCCCGTAGTGGACTTACCTGGCACAGGAGCGGGGCAAGTAGCACGGGATATGGTGAGCCCGTAATAGACTTACCTGGCACAGGAGCGGGGCAAGTAGCACGGGCTATGGTGAGCCCGTAGTAGACTTACCTGGCACAGGAGCGGTGCAAGTAGCACGGGATATGGCGAGCCCGTAGTAGACTTACCTGGCACAGGAGCGGTGCAAGTAGCACGGGCTATGGTGAGCCCGTAGTAGACTTACCTGGCACAGGAGCGGTGCAAGTAGCACGGGCTATGGTGAGCCCGTAATAGACTTACCTGGCACAGGAGCGGTGCAAGTAGCACGGGCTATGGTGAGCCCGTAATAGACTTACCTGGCACAGGAGCGGTGTGCTCGACAAATCACTGGGGAGCTATAAGCTGGTGGCGGTGGTTCGCGAGGCTAACTTAATCACATTTATGGCAACTTGCGGTGTGTGTGTGTGTGTGTGTGTGTGTGTGTGTGTGTGTGTGTGTGTGTGTGTGTGTGTGTGTGTGTGTGTGTGTGTGTGTACTCACCTAGTTACTCACCTAGTTGTGCTTGCGGGGGTTAAGCTTTGGCTCTTTGGTCCCGCCTCTCAACCGTCAATCAACAGGTGTACAGGTTCCTGAGCCTATTGGGCTCTATCATATCTACACTTGAAACTGTGTATGGAGTCAGCCTCCACCACATCACTGCCTAATGCATTCCATTTGTCAACCACTCTGACACTAAAAAAGTTCTTTCTAATATCTAATATCTGTGTGTGTGTGTGTGTGTGTGTGTGTGTGTGTGTGTGTGTGTGTGTGTGTGTGTGTGTGTGTTTGTGTGTGTGTGTGTGTGTGTGTGTGTACTCACCTAGTTGTGTTTGCGGGGGTTGAGCTTTGGCTCTTTGGTCCCGCCTCTCAACTGTCAATCAACTGGTGTACAGATTCAAGATCCGATTGGGCTCGATAAAATCTACATTTGAAACTGTGCATGGAGTCAGCCTCCACCACATCACTATTTAATGCATTCCATTTGTACTCTGACACTGACAAAATTCTTTCTAACTTCTCTGTGGTTCATCTGGGTACTAAGTTTCCACCTGTGTCCCCTTGTTCGTGTTCCACCCGTGCTGAAGAGTGTGTCTTTGTCCACCTCGTCAATTCCCATGAGAATCTTGTAGGTGGTTATCATGTCTCCCCTTACTCTTCTGTTTTCCAGGGACGTGAGGTTCAGCTCCTTTAGCATTTCCTCGTAGCTCATACCTCTCAGTTCTAGTACTAGTCTGGTGGCATAGCTCTGAATCTTCTCTAACTTTGTCTTGTGCTTGGACTCCAGGCTGGAGCTGCATACTCCAGGATTGGTCTTACATAAGTGGTATACAGGATCCTGAACGATTCCTTACACAAGTTTCTAAATGCAGTTCTTATGTTGGCCAGTCTAGCATATGCCGCTGATGATATCCTTTTGATGTGGGCCTCTGGGGACAGGTTCGGTGTGATATCAACCCCCAGATCTTTTTCTCTATTTGACTCTTGCAGGATTTCACCTCCCAGATGGTACCTTGTGTTCAGCCTCCTGCTCCCTTCGCCTAATTTCATTACTTTACACTTTCCTGAGTTGAACTTTAGCATCCATTTCTAGACCATTCCTCCAGTTTGTCCAGGTCGTCCTGTAGTCTCTGTTTTCTTCATCTGTCTTGATTCTTCTCATAATTTTTGCATCATCAGCAAACATTGAGAGGAATGAGTCTGTACCCTCAGGAAGGTCGTTTACATGTATTAGAAACAGGATGGGTCCATTTTTTGTTAATTATCAAGGGGAAAGTGCCAAGTCATTACGACTTTATAGCACTGGGAAGGGGTCAGGATAAGGATTTGGGATGGGACGGGAGAAAGGAATGGTGCCCAACCACTTGGATGACCGGGGATTGAACGCCGACCTGCATGAAGCGAGACCGTCGCTCAACCGTCCAGTCAAAGTGGTTGAACTGGTTGGGTCCAAGTACAGAGCCCTGTGGGACCCCGCTGGTGACATCTCGCCACTTTGATGTATTGCCCCACACAGTTACTCACTGTTCTTGTTGTTGTTTTAGATTTAGCTACTCAGAACGAAATGTCCATGTAGCACGGGCTATGGTGAGCCCGTAATGTCTCACACAGTTACTCGCTATTTCCTGTTGTTTAGATACCCCCTTTCCCTTATCCACTCTAACACCTTACCTTTACCTGTTGCCTGTTGCTCCAGCTTTTGTAACGGCTTTTTATGGGGTACTGTGTCAAAGTATTGTATGTATGTGTGTGTGTGTGTGTGTGTGTGTGTGTGTATTCACGTAGTTGTATTCGCCTATTTGTGCTTGCGGGGGTTGAGCTCTGCTCTTTCGCCCAACTATCAATCTCAACTCTCAACTATCAATCAGGTAACTGTTACTAACTACTACTAATTCCCCTCCCGGCCCCCCACCCACACACACACACAGGAATCAGCCCGTGACAGCTGACTAACTCCCAGGTATCTATTTACCGCTAGGTAACAGGGGCATCAGGGGTGAAAGAAACATTTTGCCCATTTGTCTCCGCCTCCACCGGGGATCGAACCCGGAACCTCAGGACTACGAATCCGAAGTGCTGTCCACCCAGCTATCAGGCGCCAAGGAGGGAGGAAGAGGATGTGGAATGGGGGATAAATGGAAGTTTGTGTCCATAGATTTTAATATGACATGAAATTAGGAATATTTTTATACTTAGAGCTGCAGAAAATATAGAGAGTATTTTGAGACCTAGAGCTCGCGTTTGTTTAAGGGAGTTAGACCATTTGAGTGTAATGCTCTAACTTTTCTAACAAACGTGACTTGACATAAGCCTAACCCTCTTTTTTTCTTTTTCTTTCCTTCCTCTTATTCTTACCTATCTCATTCTTCCTTCATCCCCCATTATTACTCATCCCATTTTTACCTTTCATCGTATTCTTACCTTTCATCTCATTCTTACCTTCTTCTAAGATAAGAATTCTTCATTCTTCTCCTTCTTCTTCCCATTACCTTACCTTATTCTCTTACCAAAATTCAACCTCCAAAACTAACCTAACCGGGAACTTGGGGAAAATCGCTTAATATATCGAATCCACAACGAGGCCTGTTGTTAGTTCGAGGAAGCCGGTCGGCCGAGCGGACAGCACGCTGGACTTGTGATCCTGTGGTCCTGGGTTCGATCCCAGGCGCCGGCGAGAAACAATGGGCAGAGTTTCTTTCACCCTATGCCTCTGTTACCTAGCAGTAAAATAGATACCTGGGTATTAGTCAGCTGTCACGGGCTGCTTCCTGGGAGTGGAGGCCTGGTCGAGGACCGGGCCGCGGGGACACTAAAAAGCCCCGAAATCATCTCAAGATAACCTCAACATAGTTCTTCGAACTACGCGTACCAGAACTCCGACCCTCAAAAGCCGGTTCATTCTTGTGTTGTTATCTATTAGCTACGGTACACACATAACCGGTTCGTTCCTCTATATGTGCATCTACAACGCGTAAGGAAAGCTGAACAAATCCACAAGGGCCGTGACGAGGATTCGAACCTACGTCCGAGAGCATCCCAGACGCTGCCTATATCGACTGAGCTACGACGTTTTTGTCTCGGAGAGGCTGCAGGATCCAAGTAAGTTCAGTAGAACTTCTGGTTTCAATTCTTTTTACCATGCCGTAGCTAGGTCGATAAAGACAACGTCTGGGATGCTCTCGGACGTAGGTTCGAATCCTCGTCACGGCCCTTGTGGATTTGTTTACTTGATGCATCATGCTGTTGTGATTTCTGTGTGTAGTTAAGGAAAGCTAATAAGGGCATCCTCGTAAACAACAAACAGATAACAAACAAGCCCATCTCCAACAAACAACACAAACAACGCTTCAAATCCGACAGAAACAAACTGGGACTCGGATCAAAGGGCGACTGTCTAACTTTCCGCTCCGGTGAACAGCGCTATCTATTTAGTGATAGCAGAGTTTAATGGCGCCAACGGCATTATCCCGGACCATTAGATATGTCCATTGATCCCCCATTATAATGTTGCTACCGTCGGGGTCCTGTTTACATCTGATTATTCCTAATAATTCGGTGTAAAGTTTGACTCTTTTTTTTTTTTCCACCTCCTCCTTCCTCTCTGAAGGGCTCGCAGAGTAGCCTGTTCTCGCAAGCGTTCCCAACGTCAAGAAACTGTCGTACTAACGTGCCCTTATCCTAACCTACCAGAGGACCCAAAACAGAAACCGGGGACGGTATGTCAATTTCGGGAGTCGCTATTATTTTTTAGTACGATGATTTTTTGGCGTAAGGTAGAGTATACGTCAAACTGCGACGTGCTGTTAAAAGGGCGTTTTGCTTAAGAGTAGAAAATCACCTTGTTTCATATCATTGCTTCTATTTAAACAGTAATAGATTCTTTCTATACCAGACCTAACCTAACCTAACCTAACCTAACCTAACCTAACCTAACTTAACCTAATCTAACCTATTCTATCCTAATCTCTCCACACCAAACCCAACTTAACCTACCCTAACGTACCCAATACAAATCTACCCTAATTTATCCTAACCAAGCATCTCTGAACCTATCCTAACGTTTCCTCACCACACGTATCCAAACCTAACCTAACCTATCCTAACCAAGCGTTCTAACCCAATCCAAACTATCCTAACCTATTCTAACGTATCCAAATCTAATTTATGTTATTAACATAACGAGAATAAGAAAATATTATATATATGCTGGACACACCAGGGTGCATGGAGCCCTGGCTGTCTGGGTTCGAATCCTTCAGGGGTGAGGAGAGTTCTCTGTCGCATATTAGCTTGGAAACCATTCAAGCTTGTTCGCATATACTAACCTTTACCGCCCTGACCTTCGAGGCTGACTTTGACCTTAACTCTGACCTTTAACGATGACTTTGAACTTTGTCTTTGACAGTGAGTCAGGCCCTGTTTCCCCTAACAGACAAAAAGTTGACATACTCTAATTGAACATAATATTTCAATTTACACTTTACTGGTTTCCGAAAATTTGCTAAAATTTATATATGTACACTCTCCAGTTTTAATTTATATGGACACAATCTCTTAATATATATGTCTTACCAGCGCACAGCAGTGTTTAACGATGTTAACCACAACGTTAAATTTACGATGTTTTAGTAAAATTTCATGCAAGGTAATTCTGACGTTTTGTGAGGGCTGAAGAGCTTAAGGCCTCGATTGATTAGAGGCGTTTAATTAGGAGTGTTGTCTTCTGGTGAGGCAAAAAACCACTTCATATATATCGCGCACGCACACGTGGGTTGAGAGGCGGGACCACAGAGCCAGAACTTAACTCCCGCAAGCACAATTAGGTGAGTACAAGTAGGTGAGTACACACGCACACACACACACACGCATACACACGCATACACACACACACACACACACACACACACACACACACACACACACACACACACACACACACACACACACACTTATTGTAGGGGCCTCGTAGCCTGGTGGATAGCGCGCAGGACTCGTAATTCTGTGGCGCGGGTTCGATTCCCGCACGAGGCAGAAACAAATGGGCAAAGTTTCTTTCACCCTAAGTGCCCCTGTTACCTAGCAGTAAATAGGTACCTGGGAGTTAGTCAGCTGTCACGGGCTGCTTCCTGGGGTGTGTGTGTGTGGTGTGGAAAAAAAAAAATTGAAAAAATTGATTAAAAAAAAAAAAAAAAAAGTAGTTAGTAAACAGTTGATTGACAGTTGAGAGGCGGGCCGAAAGAGCAAAGCTCAACCCCCGCAAAAACACAACTAGTAAACACAACTAGTAAACACAGCAGGCCCTCAGCATACCTCAAGCACTAATCATTAATGAGTCACACAGGGGAAATTGCCCAACTGCTAGAAAAAGGCAAATGTGTAACCATTCTACAACAAAGGAGATGGAAAAGAGACACTTAACTACAGACCAGTGTCGCTCACAAGCATCCCTTGCAAAGTACTTGAGAAAACGATAAGATTAAGACTAGTTGCATACCTAGAAAGAATTAGGTTTGTAAGTAAACAACAACACAGCTTTATAGAAGAGAAATCATGCCTGACGAACCTCTTTGAGTTTTATGACAAGGTAACGGAAGTAAGGCAAGACAGAGAAGGATGGGCAGATTGCGTATTTCCGGACTGCCAAAAAGCCTTTGATACAGTACCACACAGTAGGTTACTATACACACCTAAGAGGCAGGCGGGAGTAGACGGAAGCGCGCTATCTTGGGTAAGGAATTACGCAGGCGATGAGTCATAATAACGTGGCTAAAGTAAGTTCACCAAACCACACACTAGAAGATAAAGGGACGACGACGTTTCGGTCCGTCCTAGACCATTCTCAAGTCGATTATCAAGGAATTACCTGACAGACAGGTGTCAGAGAGTGACAGTGAGGAGGGGGGGGGGGCGAGGAGTCCGACTGGCGTAGAGTGAGAAAGTGGAGTGCCTCAAGGATCGGGGCTGGAACCCCATACATCATTTATGTAAGCGACTCATTTATTTCTCATTTAAGTAAACGACTTGACTGCAGGAGTGGAGTCTTATATATCAATGTTTGCAGATGATGCAAAACTTACGAGGAGGGTTGAGACAGATGAGGATTGTGATGAAGATTCTCCAGGATAATTTGAACAGGCTGCAGAGCTGGTCCGAGAAATGGCTGCTAGATTTCAACACCATCAAGTGTAAAGTGATGAAAATGGGATCAGGAGTCAGGAGACCGAAAAACCAATGCACAACGAAGGGAAACTACTTCCCTGTAAGGACTAGAGAAAAAGACCTGGGAATGGAAGGGAAGTATCAGGGGAAAGCGCCAAGCCATTACGACTATATAGCACTGGGAAGGGGTCAGGATAAGGATTGGGGATGGGACGATGGGGGGGGGGGGAGAAAGGAATAGTGCCCAACCACTTGGACGGTCGGGAATTAAACACCGATCTGCATGAAGCGAGACCGTCGCTGTACCGTCCAGCCCAAGTAGTTGGAAAAAGACCTGGGGAGTGGGAGAGAAACTTAAATAAAGAGGCTTTTAGACCACTGTATACCGCCTGTGTGAGGCCAGTCTTAGAGTGTGCCGCCCTACAGTGGGTGATGATGATGTATGAAGGGAAGGGGAAAGCGCCAAGCCATTACGACTATATAACACCGGGAAGGGATCAGGATAAGGATTTGGGATGGAATGGGTGGAAGGAATGATGCCCAACCACTTGGACGGTCGGGGATTCCCTACAGTGGAGCCACCATCTTAAAAAAAAACACAAAAAAGAAGCTCGAAAAAGTACATAAGTTTGCGACGAGACTCGTCCCGGAGTTGCGAGGGATGATGTATGAAGACAGATCTAAGGACCTTACCTGATGACGTTAGATACGAGGAGGGAGAGGGGGAGGGGACATGATACAGACGTATAAAATACTTCAGAGCAATTGATAGGGTGGAAAGAAATGAAATGTTTTACAATGAATATCAATAGAACAATGAAGCACGGATGGAAGTTAGAGACTCAGATGTGTCATAGAGATGTTAGAAAGTGTTCTTTTAGCCTAAGAGTGGTGAGTAAATGGAATTACCTATAGGAGCTCGTCGTAGAAGCAAATTCCATTCACACACACACAAACAAATCTAACCCCAAAGGAAACTAATGCATAAGCTGGGGATGCAGGCAGAAATAAAAGGGATGGTACTCTAATGGATAAGGGAGTACCTAAGCAACAGAAGATAGCGAGTCACGGTGAGGGGTAAGTTCTCATAATGGTGAGGTGTCACCAGTGGAGTCCCATAGGGTTGAGTCCTTGGACCTATCCTGTTTCTGATATATGTAAATTATCTCCCAGAGGAAATAGATTCGTTCTTATCAATGTTTGCTGATGATTCCAAAATTATGAGTAGGATTAAGACCGAGGAATATAGCAAGAGGCTACAAGATGACCTAGATAAACTGAAAGAATGGTCTAACAAATGGCTACTAAACTTCAATCCAAGTAAATGTTAGGTAATGAAACTAGGAGGAGGGAACAGAAAGCCAGACACAGGGTACCGAATGGGAGACGACGTTTTTCACGAAACGGACAGAAAAATATAGTAGATATCACATCGAACCTATCTGCAGAAGCCCACATCAAAAGAATATCATCAGCGGCGTATGCGAGGCTGGCTAACATCAGAACTGCCTTTAGAAACTTGTGTAAAGAATCATTTAGAACCTTGTAGACCACATACGCAAGACCATTCCTGGAGTATGTAGCTCCAGCATAGAGTCCATATCTTGTTAAAATTAAGAGGAAGCTGGAGAAGGGTCAAAGGTATGCCACTAAACTAGTTCCAGAACTAAAAGTATGAGCAACGAGGAAAGGCAGCGTGAATTGCACCTCACGTCGCTGGAAGACAGAAGAGCTCGGGGAGACATGATCACCACATGAAAAATTCTCAGGGGAATTGACAGGGTAGTTAAGGGTCGATTATTTAACCACAGGTGGTACACGCACAAGGGGACACAAGTGGAAACTGAGCCATAGAGACATTAGAAATAACTTTTTTCAGTGTCAGAGTAGTTAATAAATCTAGTGCATTAGGAAGTGATGTGGTGGAGATTGACTCCATATACAGTTTCAACTGTAAATATGATAGCGCCCAATAGGCTCAGGAACCTGTACGCCAGTTGATTGAGGTTGAGTGGCCGGGCCAAAGAGGCTAAGCTCAACCTCCGCAAGCACAATTAGGAGAGTACACACACACACACACACACACACACACACACACACACCAATAACAAGAACAAGAGGAGAGGACCCACCAGCAACACTACACTGAGTTGTTTCCCCTAAATGAGGCAAATGTTGAAAAGATAGAATTTGAGTTGCCACTGAATTATCATGTTTGAGTACTGAGTGGAGCTGAGGGAGTTGGTTAGGCAAAGAAACCTGTTCAAGAAGAGGCGAGTTTTCAAATGTGGCGACTACAGGAAGGTGAGGTGAAGCCTGGCCTCGTCCAACTTGGTCAAATGTAACTAGACCCATGTAAGCTAAACCAGCTTAGGTTAGGTTACAACAGGTTTTGTTAGGTTAGCGCATGTTTGGTTAGGTGAGGTTAGGTTAGAACAGGTTAGGTGAGGTTAGGTTAGGACAGGTTAGGTGAGGTTAGGTTAGAACAGGTTAGGTGAGGTTAGGTTAGAACAGGTTAGGTTAGAACAGGTTAGGTTAGGTTAGGACAGGTTAGGTGAGGTTAGGTTAGAACAGGTTAGGTGAGGTTAGGTTAGAACAGGTTAGGTTAGGTTAGGACAGGTTAGGTGAGGTTAGGTTAGAACAGGTTAGGTGAGGTTAGGTTAGAACAGGTTAGGTGAGGTTAGCGCATGTTTGGTTAGGTGAGGTTAGGTTAGGACAGGTTAGGTTAGAACAGGTTAGGTGAGGTTAGCGCATGTTTGGTTAGGTGAGGTTAGGTTAGGACAGGTTAGGTGAGGTTAGGTTAGGACAGGTTAAGTGAGGTTAGGTTAGGACAGGTTAGGTGAGGTTAGGTTAGGACAGGTTAGGTGAGGTTAGGTTAGAACAGGTTAGGTTAGGTTAGGACAGGTTTAGTTAGGTGAGGTTAGGTTAGGACAGGTTAGGTGAGGTTAGGTTAGAACAGGTTAGGTGAGGTTAGCGCATGTTTGGTTAGGTGAGGTTAGGTTAGGACAGGTTAGGTTAGAACAGGTTAGGTGAGGTTAGCGCATGTTTGGTTAGGTGAGGTTAGGTTAGGACAGGTTAGGTGAGGTTAGGTTAGGACAGGTTAGGTGAGGTTAGGTTAGGACAGGTTAGGTGAGGTTAGGTTAGAACAGGTTAGGTTAGAACAGGTTAGGTGAGGTTAGCGCATGTTTGGTTAGGTGAGGTTAGGTTAGGACAGGTTAGGTGAGGTTAGGTTAGGACAGGTTAGGTGAGGTTAGGTTAGGACAGGTTAGGTGAGGTTAGGTTAGAACAGGTTAGGTTAGGTTAGGACAGGTTTAGTTAGGTGAGGTTAGGTTAGAACAGGTTAGGTGAGGTTAGGTTAAGTTAGAACAGGTTAGAATGTAATCCATATACTTTTCAGAGACATCTAGAGTCGTGTTTGAGAACTGAACTTCAATGACGAACCTTAACCTGTGTGTTATTACTATTTCAAATTTAATAATGATAGTTATAATGCTAATTTGTGAGTAGTTTAAGGTAGGCCCAGAAAATGGAGGCCAACACAGCTCTCTAATACAGGTGTGTGTATGTACACGTGACAAAAAACACGTGTACCACGTGAAAAAAATACAATTACAACACGTGAAAAAAAACACGTGAGCATGCATCTAAACGACGAATTAAAAGTGGGTCAAATGACTAGAGAAGACCCCAATATATATTTATTCTAATATAAGTCTCTGGTTAGTGTGTCGGTTTTAAATCTTATGGAAATCGTTCAAGGTGTCGAAACTGCAGACTGTGAACAGAGTTATCCCTAGATAGGTTAGGTTAGGTTAGGTTAGGTTAGGATAGGTTAGGATAGGTTAGGGGTCATATCAGTTAGACACAGTACCTCCAATGGTGTCACCCTTGAGCCCTGTCTCTTTACCCTGTCCTATCCTGTCTCTTTACACTGTCTTATTCTGCCTCCTTACACTGTCCTATCCTGCCTCCTTACACTGTCCTCTCCTATCTCCTTACACTATTTAATTCTAAATGTAACCCCTAACTATTTAAACGAAGAGCGGCATTGGTCGCAGCAGAACACTGAAGCAATAAACGAAACAGTGAGATAGGCTGGTGGAACCCTAACGCATTCGACTAATCGTTGAGAAACAAAATAGAGACGCTCGTAGGCTTCAAACCCACTACTGGGGTTGAGGAAATGGGGGATTGGCCATGGGGAATGAGAGAAAGGGGTTGAGGGAGGGGGTTGAGAGGGAGGGGTTGAGAGGGAGGGGTTAAGAGAAGGGGAGAGGAGGGCATTAATGTCAGGTCTGTTTTGTCAGAGCCGTCCTGGGCCCTCTAGACTTTAATTTCCGCCATCTCCTGGGGTTATGTCGCACGCTCTCTCTCTCTCTCTCTCTCTCTCTCTCTCTCTCTCTCTCTCTCTCTCTCTCTCTCTCTCTCTCTCTCTCTCTGTCTCTCTCTGTCTCTCTCTCTCTGTCTCTGTCTCTCTCTCTCTCTCTCTCTCTCTCTCTCTCTCTCTCTCTCTCTCTCTCTCTCTCTCTCTCTCTCTCTCTCTCTCTCTCTCTCTCTCTCTCTCTCTCTCTCTCTCTCTCTCTCTCTCTCTCTCTCTACCTCTCTCTCTCTCTCTCTCTCTCTCTCTCTCTCTCTCTGTCTCTCTCTCTCTCTCTCTCTCTGTCTCTCTCTCTCTCTCTGTCTCTCTCTCTCTCTCTCTCTCTCTCTCTCTCTCTCTCTCTCTCTCTCTCTCTCTCTCTCTCTCTCTCTCTCTCTCTCTCTCTCTCTCTCTCTCTCTGTCTCTCTCTCTCTCTCTGTCTCTCTCTCTGTCTCTCTCTCTCTCTGTCTCTCTCTCTCTCTCTGTCTCTCTCTCTGTCTCTCTCTCTCTCTCTGTCTCTCTCTCTCTCTCTCTCTCTCTCTCTCTCTCTCTCTCTCTCTCTCTCTCTCTCTCTCTCTCTCTCTCTCTCTCTCTCTCTCTCTCTCTATGTTTAAATAATACTATGTAATGTGTGCATTCACTACACTAATTGCAAATACAAATACTCGCACAATTATACACACACACACACACACACACACACACACACACACACTCACACACACACACACACACACACACACACACACACACACACACACACACACACACACACACAGTAGAGCCCAGTAGGCTCAGGAATCTGTACACCAGTTGATTGACAGTTGAGAGGCGGGACCAAAGAGCCAAAGCTCAACCCCCGCAAGCAAAATTAGGTGAGTACACACACACACACTCACACACACACACACACACACACACACACACACACACACACACACACACACACACACACACACACACACACACACACACACACACACACACATACACACACACACACAGACACACACACACCAGAGGTACACACAAGTTGAATAGCATCAGCAGTATACACTAACGAGGCCACTGACTGAGCCACCTTCAGTACAGCGGTGAAAGGAACCATTTGGGAACTATGCAGTCTTTGTGGTCCACTTTGGAGCTCAGGGACTGAACTACATAGAAATTTTGAGAGAACTTGACCTATTGACACTGAAGGATGTAAGAATCAAGAGGACATGGTAACGACATATAAGATATTAATTAAGAAATTGATACATTAGACAGACTATTAAATGAGTCGTATAGATGTGAGAAATCATTTATTCTGTTTAGGAACTGTGAATAAGTTAAATAGAGGGAGTGAGTGAAGCTATACGGAATATGAAACAAAACTATCACAAAGTCATACTATTTAACAACTATTGGCTGTAAAGGCTTATCTTGGGCTGGACGGTAGAGCGACGGTCTCGTTTCATGCAGGTCGGCGTTCAATCCCCGACCGTTCAAGTGATTGGGCACCATTCCTTCCCCTCGTCCCATCCCAAATCCTTATTCTGATCCCTTCCAAGTGCTATATAGTCGTAATGGCTTGGCACT